>NW_009710307.1:0-25663 GCF_000703405.1 Apaloderma vittatum | reverse complement strand
GGAAAGAGCCTCTGCACCGATACACCTATAAGCATCATGCTAACACACCAAGTCATAGTTAACATAGGTAATTATTTGGGGTTCTGAGTGACCTACATTGAGAGTTGTTTGTTTTAAAGATACGTCTTTGCATGTGTCAGTAATTAAGTAATACCATTTGTTGTCTGTGTATTCCTAACAATTAAATTGTCTGTTTCTTCATTGTAGCATCCTTACCTTGTCAGATGGATCAGGCTCTGAGATTTTAGCTGATAGCAAGTACGGTGGGATATTTTTAAATGATGTAGAAATACAGTGGGCCAAGAAAAGTAATCTCTTGTTTTCTTTCTGAAATCTATTAACTGCACTGATTAAACACAAACAGCAGTTGTATTATCAGGGTTGTAATTCCCAGTATATATAGGAACTGGTGAAAATCATCAAGTGACAAATGGTTTCATCACTTTCATCTGATGGATACAGAGATAATTGTCTGTTCACACAAGTGGCCACAGCTAAACTTGCAGCTGTGTACCACTGATTTACTAGCTCAAGTAATGCCTTCTTCCAGGGCTGCTTCTACACTTCATAGCCAACAATACCATTAGCTTCTCTCCATTAGGCTCTGTATGTCATTGCTTGATTTGCCTTATTACCCATGTTTTTGCTTTATTTAGCTTAAGACAACAGCACAGGATAGTGAAAGACTCACTCCCCTGTGCTAGATTAATATTTAGAATATCCCCGTTCTTAATTTGCAAGTGACCTTAATAGTTGCAGTAATTGCTCTAGTCTTCCTCAATCCAATAAATAAAAGATTCATCTCTTCCATAGAAATCTTTCTACACCACAGGAACAGCTAGACTTTGTCACCATCTGAACATGCTGTCCTAAGTATGTTCTTTCTTAGACATTCTTAAGACGACAAGCGTGTAGAGACATTTCCTCAGAACATTCTCTGGCAAAGTGAAAGCTCAGAGTCTTTCCAAAACAGCAGTAATATCTTTGTGATGAACAGACTTATAAAGATTTTTCTCTCATGTATGTTCCCCCCTCTCCCTCATATCACAATTTAAAGTGTGTCCGTACTGCACAATATCTGGGATGCTACAGGTCCTTTTCTTTTGAATTTGACAACTTCAAGTTTCACGTGTTACTTCACACACTGAGTAAGAAGCCAATGTCTTCAGTTTGCTTTCACCACATAATCCATCACCTTTTTTCCCCCTTAATCAACGATCTTATTTCAGTCACTTGACATGGAAATTTTTCCCCATCTTTAAACTTTTCCCCTTAGCCATCTCTGAATCTTGTCCACTAGAAAATTAATTGCACTTGTAAATATTTCTCTTTATTATCTAGGGTAATCGCATCAGATCAACACCCGCGCTTACGCGAGTCTGGGCCCACATGTACAGGCTAGGTGTCCAACTTAAGATGTATGATATGAGCACAAAAATAAGGAAAAAGAAAGAAAGAAACAAAAAAAAACAACCCACAAAAAACTTATCCCATTATAGCTGTGAAAAACATAAGTAAAAAGTCATGATAATCTATTCTCTCATGATGACACTTCTCTCAGGTTGTACATACAAACTAACATCTCAAGGTACATCAATACAACATCCCTTTAAAATTAGCAATTTTAATTAAGTAATTTTCTAAGACAAATCTAAACATTAATGGTATTACAGAATTAATACAATTTAGTTTTTATTTGATCCCCTTTAACACAAAACTTATGCATTTCTTTCTTGGTATGTAACAAAGTCAAAGAAAATAGTAAATTCTCTTGAATGCATCAGATTTTGACGTTTGGGTTGTTTTCTGCTTTTTTAAATTACCAAGCTGGTTGAAAGACTCAACTCCTTCCATTCTTTTCATCTCCTTTTCCTCTGCCCCACTCTCACAAAAAGAAAATCTATGCTTAAAATTATAGAACTTCTGTACCCTAGGCAAGTCAGCTTTTAAAATAGATGGACTATACAGACAATCATAAGGAAGTTTGTAAGAAACTAAGTTTTTTTTAAAAAAGCTTTAGTAATAATCCCTGTGTATACTTAAATATAAAGTGTACTTCAGTGCACAGTGGACAGCATTTCTCCAAAGTTATTTATTGAAATTAGAACTGCTTAGCACTTCTGTGATTAACTTTTACCTTACCCACCACCATCTAAAAACACCTTTTGATTTTTCACAGTTACATATATTAAAGAATTTCCAGTGAGTTATTTTACAGAAAATATTAAAGACACTGCACTTGGGAGAAATATTTCTACCCTAAACTCATATTTACACCTTCTCTTCTGAAGCCTCTAAGAACCTAGATGCTTTTTAATTCCTTTTTAGAAATAAACTCTGTTACAGAAAAAATTCACAGTTCTCAAAGATAATTCCAGTTTAGATATAATCACGGTAAACTTTTACCATGATTTGTTAGGAATGAACATGCCAGTTTGCAAAAGCACTCACAGTGTAACACTGTCTATACTAAATACACCCTAATAAACATTTCTTTTTTCCTCTCCCTGCCTTCTACTCCCCACAAAAAAGCAGCAAATTTAAATTATAAAATAATATTCCATTAGTCAGAACCATGTAGTGTCCTGGTAGGGTATTTTGAAAAGTCAATTCCATAAGAATATGTACATACTATTTGTGTCTTCCTAACGCAATGAACTTGACCATTTCTATTCATCCCTAATGCAGACCATATCCTTCGGTTTACTAAGGCTCTTCACTTCATCCAGCAGTCTTTTAGGTGTCAAAATATGAGTAGAACCTGACAAAAGAAAATAAATATTAACTGTATTGGTCTGAAATTCTGACTTTCAGACATTCTCTCTTAAAAAATAAAATTAAAAAAATAACCAATTACGTGCCAGTGGTTTTTTTACTGTTCCCAGAGAACTGAGAAGTATTACAGGTCAAAGTGTTTACAGGTGTTGTATTTACAGGATGACACTTTATATGGTAAGTGTCACCATTAGGCAAGCAGTGTCCCTCTTCCACAGACTGAGATGCCCAGATTAGGAAACTTCCTTTGGATAAATATCTCAAGTCCCTGCTCCTCCCAGTTTGAAACACAGGCTTGAACCTGGGCCACTTTTGCTGTAGGCAATTGTCCCAGCCTGCAAGAAATCTGCCCATTCTCTGACAGGGGGAGTTAATGACAGGTTTTATTGTAGAATCATGAAACCACCTGCACTGAATATTATCAAACAGCAGTTTTCCACAGAAATAGTTACAGGGAACTGGCTTTTATTGACTAACATTTCCTCAAAACCTTTGCAACGTAATCCCAAGTCTGGAGCAACAAAGAAAACCCTTATTACTCTTCAGGAGTGCACAACTACCTCTTGCTCACACAGAAAGCAATTATAGCTTCTGCCATGAAGGGTCATTTCACAGTTATAAAGGAAACTCCAAACTGTTTAAGATTGGGGCTATCTCAAACCTTTAGTCTTAGCTAACATTCCTTGAGTTCTGACTCCAGAACACATGAAGATTTTCATCTTGCAGTAAGCCACGTGGAAATTGGACAGTTAACACCTTCCCTCAGAAATCAGGATTACAACAAACAAAACTACAAGAGTCATCTCTGAACAACAGGGAAGATGGTGCCATGGTTAGTGCCAGATATTGCAGCAAAAGAGTGACCTAGGCTAAACGTGGTTTTGTAAACAAGTCTTGGATGAAGAAAGAGTCTTGTTAAACTACAATCCTGCTGTCCTGGTCCTTCCATTGCAACTCAGAACTAGGACCAACATCAAACTTACCTCAACCACCAACAATGAAAGCAAACAAGCAGCAACCACAAAAAAATAAACACCAACCACACACACAAACACACCTACATTGCCCCCCACTGTTTTGAGGGAAGAGACTCTAGATCTCAGAGTCAAGGGAAGAGTATTTATTTAAAGTTATAGTAGATGGACTGAAGCCTTTCTGAAACTCATAACTAAATTTAACTGCCAGACTTAGCCATCCCAAGCGATTTCAAACACTTTGGATGACCCAGCACCCAGACACCAGCTGCGGCTGCAGATGGATACAAGTCTCCAGGAAGGTTCTGTCTCTAGGAGTGTACCAGATACACAAATGTTTCAGCACCTTAAATTTAAACAGCATTACAGCAAATGATTATTTACAGCACAGCAGCTGATGAAACAAGCATTTGCTGCCTCTGAGAGATTGCTACCTCAGCCAGCAGTTCCTGCATTTACTGCTGAATCTTAAGAAGATACGGGAGATTACTTCAGTTTTCAGGGCAAAAGCTACATATCATGCTGTGGTTTGTATAAAGTCTCTGAATACACCATTACAAGAATTAAAGGATGTTGCAAGTCAACTGAGCTATGCTGGAAAAGCTTTTTGGGGTTGGCTAGTTTTGTTTGGGGTAGGAGGATAGAGGTTTATTTAGTTTGTTGGGGTTTTTTTAATATATTTATCTTCTGTTCCTCTCAAAGGGAGTAATTGTGCACTAGTTTGCCAGCTTTCCTACTACTTTCAAAAGCCGTGAGAGTACTAAGTAAAGCTAAAGGTAAAGCACAGACAGATGCGAGTTTGAGGAAACCGTAATGCAAGGAAATATCCCTCTTTTAAATCCTTTCTGCTATACATCAGGCGACTCGAATAATAAATTTCTTGGGCATAACTCATGACGATACTTCTCTAGATCATAACTGTATTTATTGTCGTTAACATCTTGTTGCAAAAAAAAAAAACACACAAAAAATCCCCCAAACCATAAACATACCCCTCCAAACAAACCCCCAAACCAAACATCAAAAAATCGAGATAAACTGAAAAGATACTTTTAAGTGCATAGTTTCAAGTTGGCTATGGCATTAGTTTACTGAGGGAACACAGGAAAAAGAAAAACCTTACGTTTTCCAGAAATACACGTAGTAAACCCCTACATACAACCTTTCCCCCCCCAAGACAAGCTTACCAATAACAACTTCACAGGACTTGTAAGCTTGAGAAACTTCGTAAGCACTGCGCATCTCAGAATATGTAATTCCTCCGATCACAAATATAATCAGCCTTGCACGACTCTTTCGCTCATCTTGATAACTAGCTTTAGGTTTGTGGCGTGCGCTGTAAAAGATTTCACAAGACGACATCTATACAGCTTTACTGATTAATTTTGGTAAAAAGATTATACACTAAAGCAGTAACAATTTCTGTCATGCAATTCATAGTTTGATTATAACTTTGGCAAAAGAATTTAGACAAAATTATTAAAAGATTTTTAATGAAAACAAGGTAGAAAATTACTCAAAATAGTTATCTCAAGGGAGGAAAAAAAAAAAAGAAAGTAAAAGCCTTCTTGCACACACAGCTCATGCACAAAGGACTTGTACTGAGCAACTAAATTCTGCACACTATCATTTCCAGTGGCATTTTTCATAAAGAGGTTCATTTGAAAAAGTTAAGAATCTTGGGTTTTTTAGTCTCCAACCACAATCTCTAAAAAAGTATTTGGCTGTTATCAACTAAGATTCAGATGGCTATGAACAAAAAAAAAAATAGAGGGTTTAAAAAAATACGTTCTAATACAGGTACAATAACTGCAGATTCAGATTAAATCATCTCCAAGGCTAGGGTGCCTAGAAGACTCCCAGGTTTCACCAGCATATGCGAGAGAAATCCAGTTACAACATACAGGGGCTTGCCCTAGTGTTTCCTTGCACCAGGAACATAAAGATACACCAACAGTTTGCCTTCAATTTAATAAGGTAAAAATAAAATCCCACTCGGGTGTGTTCTTCACATTTAGGATATGTATAACACCTCCCCCGCTATGAATTCCAGCATCTGACAACCAAATCCGGGTGAAGTAAAAATATCCATTTCACACATTAACATTACCTTATATACATTATTTTACCACCTAGTAAGGGCGCTTTTATAATACTTTAGAAGGTACAAGACAAAACCAATGAGAAACATGTAAATTTTGTTTCAGGAGGATAACTTACCTTACTGCTCCTGAACCATTCCAGGTAGGAGGACACTGGGAACAATAAGGCCAGTCTTTGGAATCTAGTTTGTTTTCTATAGCATCCTGAAGGGCAAAACAAAAGATGCACTTTAAACAACCACGTAGAACTAAAACACACCAAGTTTTAACTTCCACTAAGGACATTTAACTGGAATTTAATGCCAGCACGTGTCATTTCCAAGAAAAACCTGTCGCAAGCAGCCTCTCACAAACAACACTCCTACAGAGCAAAACGCCCGACCACGTAACGCTAAAAATTATTACACGGCTTTTGTATATGTCAAGGAATTGAGAGCATGTGTGCTTTCTCTATAAACATGATACTAACTGTTCAGATTTCACTAGCAGCTTTTCATCTGTAATGACCCCAACCAATTTAATTTCTCTATAGCAGCGTATTAAAGAAAGTAGGGTCCCTTGAAGACACAACAGAACACGTGAATTACTAAGAATCTATGAATCCTAGCACTGGGTCAGACTGAAGGTCCAGTGAACTCACTGTTCTGTCCAACATCAGTCACCAATTATTGCTTAAGGAGAGGTTTAAGAACAAAGCAACTACACTTCTGGCAAGTAACATTTTCCAGCCTCTACTGATCTGCAGTTGAAATTTGAATTGCAGTTTAAAGATCTACTGGAGGGGAAAAAAAAAAAAAAAAAAAAGGTCCAACCCCACTCCCCCCCAAAAAACAAACTCAAAAAAAACCCCCACAGAGATCTTTAAGTGACACTAAACCACGGCAATCACAGGACAATCAAAAAGACTTTTTGCTGACACTTCCATTTACTTCAGATGTAAAACAACCTCCAGTAAGAAGCATCGTTTGCACTCAGCAGTCCAATGTTCTATGTTACAGACTAGAAACAATCACTTGTTTCACCAGATGTATTTAACTGAAGTAACTCAAGACTACGGAATTTCAAAAGATTGGCCATAACTGCTCACTTGAGCAAATTCCTGCACCGCACCCATGAATTAACTAGTTGGTCAAATTTACCTCCATAACATCTTTGATAACAGGTGTCCACCTAGAAAGCTGGAAAGTTTCTTCTGAAGAACGGTCCCTTCTTGGGTGTTTATGCTGCTGAGCAGTAGACTGGAAAGATTTTCAAAACATGGTTGTATTATACACTGTATTTGGATTTTTGAAATTTCTACCAGGTTAAATAGCAGGGGGAGGAGGAATCACAAGGTAATTTTAAAGACATCATAACAACAAAGAACCACAATTAATGCCTGTAGAATACAGCATATACTAGAAATACTAATTTCAGGGGGAAAAAAAAAAGGAACTGGGTAAGCTGGCATTTCTCAAAGCCACTTAGAGCTCAAGTCACCATCTGATCATTTTAGAGGCAACACTGTAAGTACCTTACTTTGAAAACTATCCATGTGTTTTTAAAGGATTAACCACTTAGACACATCATAAAAACAAGAATTCCTACTAACTGGCTGCTTCCAAACAAAAGGCCTGGATAACACTGCAAAGAGCTGCTGAAAGAGCTGTAGACAAGCACTTGAGTGGTAGGAAATTACAAAATACATAAATACATTCTTACTGAAGAGATGACAGGAACATCAAGGTACTTCCAGTTTCTTATCATATCACTATCACTTTCTATGTGTACATTCTGGATCAGCTTGTCCAAATTCTCCTGGGTAGTTCCTTTGGTAGAAGAAAAACATACACCCAAGTGACTGTAAGATCAATTCTGTCTCACTCTGAGCTGTTATTTAAACCAGCTTTTTTTGTTGTTTGTTTGGCCAGTCTAAGTTCAACATAATACTACACCTCACAAAAAATTTTGTTTAATG
The DNA here is from genome assembly GCF_000703405.1 of Apaloderma vittatum. Lineage (NCBI taxonomy): Eukaryota > Metazoa > Chordata > Aves > Trogoniformes > Trogonidae > Apaloderma > Apaloderma vittatum. The sequence continues at coordinate 17,855 of NW_009710307.1, read as the reverse complement.
GCCCACTTTTGAGACCAAAACTCAACATTGTTATTAATTCCTCAGGCATTTCACCAATTTCCTCCCTTCTCTACTACAAATTCCTCCCCACTAACTTAATTTTCAGGTTGCAATGGACAGGGAGCTCCCCCTTTAACAGCTTCAGTAATATGTGAAAAGGAGAAAAAACTGTTGCACACATCCAAGCACACAAATGACATTAGAACTCCGTAGAGATCTGCACTGGTATTGAATCTCTTAATTCCTCATCAATGGTATATTTACTACTAATCTGAGAAAAAAGAAGCTCTCGAGGATGGAAAGTATTTCTTTCACACCTGGCCAACTCCAATAAGTTAATAAAAAATACTGGACTATCCCAAAATTTGAGTTGAAGTCCATAGGACTGAGACCAAAAACATAAAAAATACAGCAGCTTATCTTACCATTTGTGCTAAAGATATACAGGAGAATAGCTCTAATTTTGTCATAGCTCTCATGACTTTTGTTGAGCAGAACTGGAAGGAGAACTCTCATAGAGTCTTTTACTTTTTGACCTTCTGCATCAGTTCCAAGAGCCAAGTCCTAAATATAAAATAAAATAAACCAACATGATTTTTAGTGAGCGGTCAAAAAAAAATTAAAAAAGAACACTGTTTTGTGTGCTTTGAAATGCACTTTTAAGAAGCCATAGGTTTCAGGAAACAAGTTGCATCAATTTAAACTCAGTATGTGAAGTCTTTGACAATAATTTTAATAGTTACAGCATTATAACAACACTACATAACACTTAAATGTTTAAAACTGTTTGATATCTAGAATTCATATAAATGTAAATTACAGGTTTTAGCTTGAGATTAGCAATACAATGTAATGCCTCACCCTAACAGGCACTTTTCCAGACAATTTAGAAGAGCTTCCTTCTGCAGAACATAACACACAATCTCATAGTAGATTTGAACAAAAGAAAATGATTCTTGTACAAATCAGCCTGATTCAAAGGCAAAAAGCCAAAACTCTACAAGCACCTCCTTTCTCGGCAGAGTGAGAGCCTTGTATAATACTACCACCTCAAAAAGTGATTAAAAAAAGGAAACACACACTACTTTGCTCAGTTTTAAAAAAACAACCAAACAAACAAGAAAAACCAAACAACAACTTATTGCAAACATGACTTATTTGTTTGCAGGAATAGTTGCTTTTTTCTTCTTTTTTAACATACCTGTTCGGTTTTACAGAGCCTTTCTATGTTAGATTTGAACTTGCTCATGCAATCTTCTGCTAAGTTAAGATGAACAACTTGAAAAAAAAAAAAAAAAAAAAAAACCAAAACACACCACACAAACACATAGAAGCTGCCATAACTTGTTTTTTGTAGTTTTTTTTTTATTTAAAACACATCAAGCCATCATTTTTACTGGTTACAAGAGTCAATTCTTCCATACTACCACACATTTTCTGTTTTATGCTTCACTTAGAGATCTAACTCCCTAATCTTTTAAAACATTTAACTGTTATGTTATTTTTAATCTGTAAAGTACAAAAGTCATTTAAATGGGGTTTTTTACATACTAAAATGAAACACCTAGAAATAAGTTTTCTTTTAAAAATGTTACAGTAGGTGAACATGTTAATTTGGAGAAAAGTTATACAGCACACGTAAAAAAATACAGTATAAAACAAGATTTAAACAACATAGGAAATTATAGCATATGAAATGATTTATTGTGAAGTTGTAGTTACAAAAGACCCCTTACCTTACTAATCTCTTTACGATAGTGCGGCATCTTTTTCATTAACTGAGCCAAAGCAGATACTGATAACTGTGGAAAAAAATGATACAAGTTTAAAACTCTACCCCTCAATATTTCACATCCTTATTTGCCTTGCTGCGGCAGTCTTCCTTTTTATTTTTTTAATCTCCACAAAAATTACCACTGAGATAAGCCTCAATTTCTTTAATAGGTCCATGAATTGCAAACATCTGATCATCTAAATATAATTAAATTATGAGGAAAAACAAACATTTGAATTTTAAGGAAAACAAAACAAAACAAAACAAAAAGCAAACAAGCTTACTTTTCCTTCTGTTTCTTTTCTTTTTGACGAAACTTCTTTCAAAAGCTTTGGTATTTCCCTGGGGAGGAGGGGAGAGAGAAGAAAAAGGAAAATCAAATGCACCAGCAGCAAAAGATCTTAAGATCTTCAGATCTTAGAAGAACTGTGCAACAAGAACTTCTGAATGAAAGTAAAAGCTTCAGATACAAGTCTCCTTCAGAGCAGAGTGCTTTTCAACACAGCAAAATAAAGTGAAACGTTCTGTTTACAGTAGCTGCACAATGTCATTTAATGCCATAACTTGCATCCCTTCAGATTTAAAAGTTATGAACACACTTCCCAGGAAATTATTTTATTTCCATTTTCCTCAAGAACAGTAATTAATATTAGCAAAATTGCACACCTCTGTACATATTGTATTTTTGAAAGTATGTTTTCCTCCCGGCATTAACTGTTTAACAGGATGCAGTCTAAACTGCAAACTATCTTCACTGCTGCCTGTATTCCTACTGAACCTCTCCAACACATTCCCTCCCAAAGAGATTTGTAGAACTTGCATTAGTAATTACTTTTTGTTACTCATTCACATACTCTATCACATCTGCAATGTGCTTGTGCCGAATCTTCACCCAGAGGTCATCATCTTCCTCCAGAATTGCCTCCCGTTCCTTCCCAGCAGGTCCTTCTGTTTTGTATCTTCCGAGAGAAAATTCAGAGTTGTATGGTTTAGTTTTTTTTCCCCCCCCTTCATTTTCATAACTTGTTAGAATATTAATTGTAATGGTTTAATCAGCATACATGGTAACAGCAGTAACATACACAGGTTTTAACTTACAAGCCAAGCTATTGCCCAACACAATATATTTTACATCAGGATTTTACAGATTACATCTTTGAAGACAGAAGCAGCCAATGAGTTTTAGAATTACTTTTTTGGGGCAACAGCTGCTGGACGTTCTTTTAAACCAGCAGTAACTGGTTTCACTCATACATTTATATGCACCTCAGTTCTCTTCAGCTTTCAATGCCAACTTCCCTTTGCCTTCAAAAGCAAACTGTGCGCAAAGTAACACACATTGAAATTGCAACATGTAGCCTTCTACATCTACTATCTGACATTTTGTAACTCCAAAAGAAAACGAAAGCTCATTCACCAACAAAACAGACTAAGTAGGACAAATTATTTAACATCTAGATGAAGCATGCTTCACAGCACTACAGGTATTACTTTTTTTACAGGCAAACCAACTTATAAAGCAAGACAGCAATCACACTACGTAATTATACATTTATAGAAACTCACAGTGGATACAGCTAGAAAGCAGAAAAAGATAAAAAAAAAAATAGATACAAGATTAGTTGTGAAAGATCACGACCACCTAGAAAACACCCTGCTCTGTTTTCCTACCCAGCAAATTTCAGATTCATATAATCCTGTGTTTTCTAGGAGAACATTCACTCTGCATTCTCATCAGAAGATTCATGTTCCTGTTTGCTTAACTAAAGAATGAGGTGATTAGATCTCATTTGCTGCAGTGGGTCATCAGAAAGCAATAAGTCTTACCAAAATCTTTGGTGTTAGAACAATCCAGCAGCAAAGTGCTACCTCATGCCAAACCATGTCACTCTACTCCAAACAGTGATAAAATAGTGCTTATAAACTGAATATGGTATACCTAAATGTGTATTTAGGATTGGAAACCAAATTTTAACAACTACACGAATGAAATGATGGGAGCTATAAAAGTGAGTGTTCCTGAGAACTAAGCTTTTTCTCAGTATTCAGCTACTGGTCTCGTTTGCCTTGTTAGGCCAAGAAGGTTGAGAATATGAAAGAAAAGGTAGAGAATCTGAACATGCACTAGCAAGGTTTTGCTTCAACTCCAGTACAAAGCCCTTTTTTTAAAACAAAAAAAATACAATATTAGACTCAAAACTTAGCCAAAATGCCTATTAGATCCCACCTAATCTCAACAAGGAAATTAACAAAAAGAGGTAGTTACGAACACAAGAGGAAAGATTAATTATAAGTGAAGAAACCCTTACATAATCTAAGTAGTTAATACCACCGCGATACAATAAGCTAAACAATTTCCTAAGTTTGATAATCAAGAATAAAGCTTTTAGATTTGTTTTTAAAAAAAGTACTTGCTTGTAAGTGTCATTTTCAATTGGCAGCAGATCATATGCCATTGCCTGGAAGGTGAGTTCATGAAGCACAGTTGATACTGGGTCAAAGCCACGATCAATTATTATTAGTTGGGAGTTGGTTTTAGCCTAGAAAGCCAGCAAATAAATGTACAGTTAAGACATACAAAGTTAATACATGTCAAATCTATTTACAGTAAGTTACAGCACTGCAGGCACTCTTGGAAAGATAACTGAAAACAACTAAAAAGATAGTCCAAGTTTATCCACAGAAATAGAAACAAACAGTTAAATGGTAAACACAACACAGTGATCTTAACTACTAATTTTAAGGCAATGCACTTAGCCCATGGCAATGCATTCAGTAACCTCACCTGACCAACAAAAAATTTAAAAAGTAAAGGAAAAAACCCACAAAAAGTGCCTCCCACTGACTTTGCACAAGGAAGTACTGTTTGCATTTCTGAGCGGATTATCTACACTGTGCCGCAACACAGAAAAAAAAAAAAATCTCCAAACATTCAACAGAAAGTTTCACTTTGGGGTTTAGCAAAGCGACAGTCACATCGTTTATATTTGGGCAGCAGAGTGGAATGTCACCAAGTCAGAATGGTTTCCCCCACACTTCTGCATTTAGGCAGCTGCCTTATCTATAGCGACAGATCAGAAACATTAGTTATGGGAAAGCTGTATCTCTACAGACAATAAATCCCGTGATGGGAGACTTTTCAGTTCTGCAGTGAAGTCTCTTCAACACACAGCCCTATGGCACGTGACGTTAAAACAAGTTACCTACTGTCCTTCGGCTTTGTATCACACCCTACATTATTACAGGGCCAAATTTTTGAAGTACAATTAGTTTGATCACACAAATTCGATTTGCTTACATACAGATTTACTGCATCAATTACTACCTCTAAGCTGTTTTCACACACACAAAAACCCCTAAATGGCAAGTAGTTGCCTTTACTAATAAATAAAACCTGGTTTTGTAGAACCTATTGTCAAAAAAATATTTAAAAAAATACTTTTTTCCAACTCAGAAAAAAAAAAAAGAAGCAAATGGTTTAGCTCACTTTCTACCTTTATTTGGCTTTTCTCATCAGTTTTGTAGTAGTTTTCAAGATTATTTTCAACAAGCTGTGCAAGTTTGCTGGCTCTATCAGATGGTGCACTAGGAAAAAAGGAAGCATGCAAAAATAAATTCCTTCGTCAAAATACTGAAATGCTACCTTTAAAACAGAAAGAACTCCCTAGATTGATCCTCTGGTTTCATGAGCCGTTTCTGAACTTCATTCTAAGTATTTCCAATATATTTTTCACTCATACATTATGACTTCACTCTTTGAATGCTTCAGGTATTTCACACAGCAGAAACAGCTTCAGCCAAAAGACTGACATTAGCTGGCACATGGCCCAGCACCTAAAAGTCTCACGCAGAGGGGTGAAACAAGAAAGAAAAAAAAAGAAAAAGTCAAGCAACTATTTCTTTGCAACCTTTACAGGGAGTAAGGCACCGCTTCACCTTACACCACAGAAGGCAACTCTGAGCATAATTTCAGATGCCTACTTTGACTTCCAAGACACTACTCTCTGCTGTCCATCACTGCTCAAGATGTATTCTCCTCAATATCTCTACTACAAAGAAATCCTGGTCCCACTTGTCTCAGCAATTTACAAATGCCTTCATTTGTAAATCAAGACTGCAGAACTATTAACAGTGGCAGTTCTGCTCCAGGATTACATATGGGCTATCCTAGAGTATCACCCTACTGACCAAACATGAAACAAGTGGTTCATTACAGAACGGGGGAGAGTAAGTGCTGTTGTATGATTACACACAGAGAAATGACTTGCTGCTCCACCTACACTTCACAAACTCCTATCATTCCACAGTTGGAGCTGTGGAATAAAAACAATTCATGCACACTAAAAGAAACGATGCTGCAGCCTCAAGCTATTACCAAGCAACATAGGAAGTGTTAGGAGTGAAAGCAGCTACACTACACAACACTGTTATTGCCTCACCTTTTATATCGCACTCCTGGATTCTCATTTAGCGTGGCACATAAGGTAACAATTTGTTCAGCCATCACTTGCATTACAGCATCTCTCTCCTTTGTCTTTTCCAGAGCTGGACTGTAACAGCGATAGAATGCATCTGGGACATTGAGAGTAAACACCTACATAAAGCACAACCAAGAAAAACAAATGGCTTAAATTGTGTATTTCTAAAATATCTGACAAAAGAATTGCTAACACTCTAAAACTACATGTTGTGATAAAGAGTCATACGCAATATAAATGGATGGGGGAAAAAAATGAAAACGTAAAACCAAACCTCCACACTCCAGTCCTCTTTCTCTGTCCTACTGAGCTCATCTGCTGCTTGTTCTCACATTTTTTTCCTCTATTACTCTCCTTCTCTACACAAATTACCACATTTTTCAAATTGCTTACTGCCTGTACAGTTGGAGGAACCTTGAGATAGGCAGAACTAAATATCATCCCATGCCTCATGCAGAGCCATACAATGTAGTATCAAAATGATCACAGAAGGTATCAAGTTAAATTTGTTTAAAATAGAATCTTATACATCAAATCTGTTTATTATATGAAGACTCTACTTCCAAGAACTGAGATTCTTTCAATGCATTAAACCTTGATAAAAGACATTTAGTACTACGCAAAAGAAAAACCTTTTCAATAGTTTAGGAAAAGGAATGCAAAGTAAGAAACAACCCAATTGTCAGTTAATGGATTTTCTCCAGCTTCAGATGGACTCTGTAACTACAGAGAATATCCCTCCAGATAAAGATGTTTGTTTCATTTGAGCAGATAATTCACTTGGACTTTGCCCAGAGCTCAGTCTGATTATTTACTCTTATCACTCCAGAAAGCAGGCCCACAGATCTTGAATTAGGAGAACTAGTTAACATTCTCTGTTCATTTGCTAAGGATTCAAAATGTTCTCACAATTCAAAATACTGAGAACACTAAAATAAAAACAAGTGACTAACCATTGCTTATTTTCCACTTCAGAAATCCTGTCCCAATTCCTACTTTCATGCTAAATCCTCCAGAGAACCAAGGCAACAAAATTTTCATATGCCTTATTTGGTGGGGAAGCTACCAAACTGTTCTTGCTTTAGCGGAACTCCCAACAATCAGTTTGAAACAAAACTTGGGAACATTAACATCACTGGAAAATAAACAAACCACCATGCTACTTATTCTCTGATGGCCTCTCAATCTAAGTAATAAAAAAAAAAAGCCCAAACCCTCTTTATATTAAAAAGGAGTGTGTCTCCAAACCAGGAACCTGCATCCAAATTAATACATGGATAGCAGCAACCTCTCCCATATTCATCTGCCACTTGGTGTATATCTGATCACTGATGTGTTCATAAAGATCAAAGAATACAGGAAAGACTTGCGGAGAACACCACTAGTTCTACAACTTCTAACAGTGGACAGGGTTTGGAGGGTTCACTGTATTAGTGAGTACCAGAGTGCATTTCAGCCTTCTCTATCCAAGAAAGTGGATGTGCAACAAATTACTCACCACCACTCACTGGGTGGCTTCCTATGGAAACTACTCATCGGATTTCATTGGTGGTCTCACATTTCTGGTTGAAAAAAACCCATGGATTTCTGTGTTTTCCTCTCAATAAATAGCTTATCAAGTTATCATTGTTGTTTTTCTTCTCTGTGAGGTTTTGGGTTTGTTCCTCTCCCCTCAGTTCATTCATTTGCTCTCCTTTTCACCAAGTAGTTTTACTTATTCCTATGTACCAATCTGTCTAGTCTGTCAAAATAACACCCCAGTATAAGCAGTAAAAAAACCCGAGCACATTACTGCTTACTATTGACAGGCCAGAATACTTTCCTTCTCTTAAGGTTCCCTTAAGATTCCCTCTCTATTGCAACTGACTCCAAGTCTTGCAAAGAGGCCAAGTGCAAACACTAAGCCTGCGAGTCCAAGAGCTTTTATTGTCGTCTGAAAAGTGTAGGCAAGCACTGGAAATATATCAAAACTACAATAGGTCTCTCATATAAACTGTCAGTAAAAAAAACCTGCTAGGTTCTATTTAGCTGTTTTCTGTCAGGTTAACAACACTTGAAAATAGTCCTCCAGGCTATTTCCTGCTGTTGAGATGAACAAAACCCACCTGCGATTCATACGGGAAGAAGGAAATGTTGATCTCCTTGCATCTCCTTATTGATTTTGCACAGGAAGACTTAATTTTATTGAAGAGGTTGTCAGGGCAAACTAGGAGAAAAAGAAGATTTATACACAAATGATTTATGCTTATTTCAGCTATCATGTCACTTAGAAGTTTAGAGTGCACAGAAAAGACAATTCTAAGTTAAGACTCAATTAAATGGGAACATACAAAATAAAAAGTTTCCAAATCTTCCTAAAGATGAAAGAGAATGTATAATCAGGATTTTGTGTTTGAGACCTTTTTCAAGAAGCATTTTTTATGAGCTTTTGGCAAGTAAGGTCATAGAACACTCATTAGCAGTCTTCAGTAGTGAAGGATATTGATTTTATCAAAGCAAAACTTTCTGCTATTTCTTCTCCTACAGGAGACAGAAAACCTTTGCCAAGCTACAAAAAGGTTAAAGGAAGAAATAACGTGTATATATCAAGCAGCAAAATACAGAGAAATACAGAATTTAATTACAGATCTCAGATGTGTTCCGTTACACTTGCACACTACCCTGGATCCCAGCCTAGAAACTGAATTTAAGGAATTTTTGGATGACACAAACACTACACGGACTCAGAAGCGACAGAGTATTTCTCTAAGTCCTACCAACGTGAAGAGCTTTGGCAAGTATTCAAAGTAAAATTCTGCACACTTGCAACAAAGGGACATAGAGCAAGAGAGCAGTATTTTTCCAGAACAATAATTGCTGCGTCAGCATAAATGTAAATAAGAAGACAAGAGGTTTTCATAGTAATTTGGTAACTGCTTTGAGAACATACGGTAGCAGCTATGTGCCATCCACAGAGACAGCCACAACTCAGTCTCTGCCTTTGGTGGCATGTTTGGGTTTTTGTCTTCCCTTCCCAAAGCTCCATTTTAGTCCCGCAGAGGAGCGCACAGTCTCATTAACCCCATCTGCACTAATTGTCTCTGCTTTGCAATTTGTGTCATGCCAGCAAAGATAAAGTGAGGAGAAAAAGCTGTCTCACAGGTCTCAAGGAACTACCTAAAATAATCAGTTATAAAAGTTCTTGCAGGAAATTATCATGCATTTGAGATACCTGAGATACATAGTTTTACTTGAATTGGCTCCCTCCACGCAGTCCAACATGAGGAGGCAACTGGAATACTTGAAAAGTAAAGCTAGATCACCTAAATTAAAAGCTGAGATGGGGAACGATCAACTTCAGTAATTGTAAAGGAAATTACTACTGCCATGTGGTTTGGTCACCATACAATCCAAGTACGGCTAACAACTTGAGTCAGAAATGTTCTCTCAAGAAAAAGGGCCCAAAATTTTCATGTACTGAACTACAGGAAAGAAAGTTGAGTAACTTACTTATTTCTGTATATAGAAGTTATCAAACTGCAACACAAAAGCTTACTCACAGTCAGTGAAATACACGTATGCTGCTTTGTATCTGCTGGATGATTTAGTGATGAAGTCATCAATAAGTCCATCTACAGACTTCCAGGTGTAGGAAAAATAAGAAAAAATATCATCATTTTAGTGTTTGCCTTTCCTCACATACCAGACAAAGCTTCTCTCTGCTCTGTTAATTATACAGTCCCACTTAGGAATATGGCAAATCAACACACAAGAAAACAAACAATCGCAGAGCATCAGTCATGCAACAAGATCACTGTAGCAAGCACAGAAGGCAGGATACTCACATTGCTTTCAACCTATAACAGTGCTAGGATTTATTCTCTCAAGAATTTTTAGGAAGTAACAATAACCTCTTAGCGAGCCATTATTTTGAATTTCATTGGTCAATGTATTGCGTCATTATTTGTGACAGTATCTCCGCCATTGAGGCTACTAATATCTAAGCACTGACACAGTGCCTCTATTGATCCAAAAGTACATTTGCAGCCTGCTCTGTGGTTACACTGCATTGTCTTTTCATTATGAAAAATTCAGCATCACACAGAGAAGTATCACAGTTAAGGACTGCACAGTTGTAACCAGTAAATAAATATTTCAATATAAGACTGCTGTTTCAGTTTGAAAGATCTTACTGCCCTTTCTTTAAGATACTAACCTTTTTGGTAGGAGTTATGAAATATATTGCTTTCATGTGTGGGACAGGCTCACGGTTTTTATATACGTTCTCCACCACTGTAAAGTAAGAAGTATTACATTTTTATCATAAGGAGCTTTATGCACCTGTAAGGAAAGCACTGTACGTATTTCAGTATAGAGGTGACAAAAATAACACCAACCAAGCTGTCCACAAAATCAGTGGCAAAGACGTACCTTCTGCCAAGGCGGCCTTAATTTTTTTTATTATTTTAAATACGGCAAGTTACCACAGGACTTCTTCAACCTTCAGTAGAGCATCAGCTAAATTTCTCCTCACTATTGTACAGAAGCAGAGTTTTGCCCCCACACAGAAAGGTACGGCAAAACAGAAATCTTCAGACTACGGGGCCCAGTACAAACCAGTTTGCAAGAGAATTGCCTCAGTAAGATTGTTCTTTTTCCAGCACAGTGAAGGAGAAGAATCAAACTATGTGGGGCATCATTTTGGATTAGAGCCTCTTCTGTCCTTTGTTTGCCTATTTCCTGTGCAACTACTGTTTGGCTATAATTGCAGGCACAAATTAGACATTTTCAGCAAATTAGCTTCACTCAACTCTTAGTTTTCCCTATTTATTAAAGTCATTACTGTACAGTGTTGCAGGACACTAGCCTGAGAACGCAGAGATTTATGTTTCTCAGTAATTCTGAGGGGGAGGAACAAGGGAGGTATGTGATGTTAGGTGTCTTAATGTGAAAAGTCAGATCCTTTTCAGTAGCGTACTCACAAAAAATAAAAGGTTTTCTTATTGGCAAACAGGATATATGCTCACTAGAAGTTTCTCACAAAGGATAAGTAGCACCTCTTATGATTAAAAATACACTTCAAAAAGGGAAACGTATATAGCTTATCTATCTATTATACTTCCAACACAATCAAGCTATACTTAATGGCTGAAATAAGAAGTTCTGATACTTGTCGAAAAATAACTAAGTCTAAATAATGCTCTCCTGCAAAAATAATTCTAAATATCTTAGCCTAAAGTCAATTAAAACCTTGATCATTTACATTTCATGCATTCATTTCAATTTCAAAACCAGGCAGGAGAGAAGTTCTACACAATGATAGGCTAATAAACATTACAGAAAGGTCAATCATAAAAAGCAACTTTGAAAAAAGTTTTATGATAGAAAAAACATGGGGTTTTTTAAGGTCATAGCGAAGAAAAGCCCATAAAACTTCCTAAAGAGAAAATACTTCTTTTAAACAAATGTAGAAAAATAATCTAAATAGACATACTGCATAACTGAGGTCCATCACAATCCACCTATTATTCATTTCTGACAGTGGCAACACCAAAGAACAGGAGAGACATTCTAGCAGTTGCAAAACACCACTTCACTAGAGCCTACTCCCATGTTATTTGGAACAGTGACTATCTAATTACTGTTAATGTTGCTTATGAGTTTATTCTAATTAAAATAATCATCAATATAATTTAGTTTTCAAGTTTTTACTTCCTTTTTCTTTTTTTTAACCTGCAGAAAGCTCTAGTTTTGAGAAGCTAAAATAAATCTGCACAATGGAGCTCCAATTATAAATTCTTGCCTCTAACACATCCACTTGCTTGCAAGCATATCACCAGTCATTTTGTCCTCAGTACTTAAGTTTTTATATGCTAACTCCACCATTCCTGAGCATAAATTAATTCAAAGCAGCAGATACTGATTTACAGAACACAGTATGAAAAAATGCAGAGTAATTTGCCTATTCTTGTATGTTTTACTAACATCCACTGAATTCTTGTTTTTCCTTAACATCAGCTGGCAGATAATATCCTTCAAATACATCCCTCAGTGACAGATAACTTTCTCAGTCACCTCATCCCAGTCATGAACAAGCAAACACACAAACGACTCCCCAAAAAATCCCACAGAAACAAAACAAGAAATCCAAATAAACCAAACAATTCTTTTTCAAGTACAAAACAAACACCAAGAAAACTTACAATGACCTTTAGCAAAAAGATTTTGAATTTTTTGCCTAGCTTCTAGACAGAGAAACACCTGATTTTTCGTTTAAAAAATAAAATCACAATTGGATAATTGCTGTACAAGCCAGAAAAACTGTTAGTCTAGTATCCCACAGGTACTTCAATTCATCAATCAAATTAATTTACTCTTCCCATTTTTCTTATCAGGATATTGCAATCTGTACATTAGAAAGAATTATGCTTACCTGTGATACCCTCCGCCAGTAGATCAGTCATTTTGCAGCACAGTGATAGCAATTTAGTAGTGTAATCATCTAAAAGAATTATCTAAATATATTTAAAAAGCACAAATATTTACCTTAATCAGTCAGCTATAGTAAAGCCATGTTATTCCCTTAACAACTTGCCACAGAAACGTGAAGCAGAAATTTATTTTTACTTTGCAGAGGGAAACTAATCTCAAATAGCACCAGAAAGCAGCTCCTTGTATACAAGATCTCAAAAGATTAACTCCATCTTAAGTAAGTAGCATGTCCCCACTATTCCTACTAGAAAGCATCTTGAAACTTTCACTTCGACATAAGTATTTAGAATTCACTCATAGCCTGCTTAAATATATCTGTACTTATTCTAACTCTTCTATAGCTCAAACAAGCATCATACTGCTGAATCCTGTTCCACGTGTTGTACAGCAGTAGATTTTCTTAAATTTATAAAGTACAAATCTTTCAAAAGCAAAGTGAAAATAATCAGAAACAGATTGTAATTTTATTTTGAAACTTAGAAAAAAAAATAATCAAGGCAACTAACCATTTGTTCTTCCTATGCTAGCCCTTAGATTTTCCATTATGCATTATGTAAAGATCTGAGTTAAAAGAACTAAAAACCATTACATGGATAAAAAACAATTTTAAAGCACCAGCCACTAAAAAAATACTTATTTCCTGTCCACTCAGTGATACAGAGTATCTATTCAAGTGATTTTAATATTCTTGCAGAAATTAGAACAAAACTGTACCTTCCATTCTTCCTCTTTCCTGCAGTCATCAAATATTGCTGATTTTATCTCTGTAAGAGGAGAGAGAAAATTTACCAGTCAGAATAATCAAATTGTTACTAAAAATGGTTCACCCATTTAAGCTCATGTTTAGAAAACTGAAGAAGAATTAACAAAAACCACTGATCAGTACAGCGTTCTTGACCATAAACTGTCCCTGCCCATTTCAGGAAGCTGTAGCTAAAATTTTCATCTTTGCTGATAATAAACAGCTTCATAAAAAAATCAGTCTGAATAATCACAGGTCTATAAATATTCCAGTTTGTTTCTACATTTTAAGTGAACTCTTCCACTAAATGGATTGTGTGCAAGCAAAAAAAAATTGAGCTACTCTAAGATAAGGCAGGTAGACTAACACATTCACAAATGGACCTATTTTAAAGTACATGCTAACTTCAGATGTCCTTGTTCTTTCTCTAGAATTCCAGAACAAGCCTAAAAAACCACCAGTTCTTCCGAGAACTGGAAGATATCTTAAATAAAGCATAAATTATCTTTTTCTGCTATGATAACTTGGGCAGAAATGGCAATGAAAATGCTTGCACAGGATTCAGCAACAGAAGTCCGCATGAAGTTAAGACCCACAGCTTTTAACCATCACCAGAACCAAATTGTGACTTTCAGAAGTGCTGTCATCAGGCTAATGCAGATTTGATCTCACAGCAGTGGTACGCATTAACTAAAAGTCAGAAGATTTGGGGAACTATTCAAAAACTGGTGTTTATAAGCACAGGAATAAAAAAGTCTGATTATTCTGTTCTCTCTTCCCAGGGAACAGAATTTCATGCTCAGCTGAAGACTACTGCCATCTCCTAAAATAACTGGACCTTTTTCCCAAATGAAGAAGTAATAGGAACAGAAGTCTGAAATACAAATGAGCAGATTCAGCACATGTTTTGGGATTATTGTCAAGTGAAAGAACATCAGGAAGTATCAGAATAGTAGGCACACATACAACAAAAAGTACACCTATTTCTTTGTTGTTTATAAACACGAATATATTCCCTATGTCCAAGCCCTTTTGGCACAACACTATTGCAACATACTCCATCCCCAACCCCCGAGTTGCAGCGCCTCAGGAATTCAGGAGTTTCGTGCAGCGAAGCAGCCCACCTGCTCTTTCAGCCTTCACCCCTTTTCAGTTTGACCAACTCTGACAGTGCACACACAGCACACAACGCTCCCAAAATCTCCCACTTCAAGATACAAACATGAGACCTGGGATGTCCTGCACAGACTCTTTCACACTAACACAAGAGGCTTCTTTCAAAAGACAAGCACTTACGCTTTAGCTGTCCAACACGCTCAAGTTATTTTGCACGACTGACATTCTGTGTAGCGACTTAAAAATCTTATGATCTACCTTCATCTAATAAACTGACAAAAACACTGGTCCAAAAATCACTCCAGCAAAACCCCACACGTTTCAAAAGGGATGCAATTGGTGTATTTTGCTCATGCTGCTAAATGATAAAAGTCAGTGTCAGTTTTCATGAATTTTTTTCTGCTTACACAACTCCTAAAAATCTATTATCGTTCCTCAAACTTGCCCTCTGGGTTGCTGCCATTCAACATCCTTCCTGTCGTACACAACCTGCAGTGTTCAACAGGTTCTAGGTCCGCTTAGAGTGGTGTAGAGACTCCTAGGACTTCTAGGGGTATACTCTTTACAAAAGTGAATAATCACAGAATGTTAGGGGTTGGAAGAGACCTTGAAAGATCATAATGCTCATCATCCCGTAGCTGCCATCAAGATATAAGTGTTGGTAACATCCGAACCCAGGACATAATGCAGGCACATTTTTTCCTGTCACTATTATACCATATTTGTTACTTCCATTTTTCTACCTCTGTACACAACATGTAAGAAAAAAAATTTATTAATGTTTGTATTTTCTAAGAACACTCTTAACAAGGAATTAATGCTTAGCATTAGAGTCCTTCTAATAAATTGAGTGCCCAAGAGCTTTGTCAAAAAAAAACCTTAACTATATTTCTTCTACAATACTTGAACTTGCCTAAAAAATAAATTAGAACACACATGTGCATAATCCAGCTGTGTCTTGAACTTCATTTATGTAATTAAAAATAGAATTCGGCTTTCTCCCATCATGACGTTTTATTCCAAGCTATCAGTGCACCAGATAGAGCATACTTGCCCCGCAACATTCCAACTGTTACTTGTTTTGTCCTCAACCTGCAGCTGCTTTACCAAATAAACTGAGCAATGCTGGTTTACAGCCTCTCAAAATCATCTCATTTGTTTCCAGTAAGCATCACGAATGAATCAAAACTGGTCATAAAATCAGGTATGAGTAGCACTCCATTTTTAAATTTTATTTCCTTCTCAAAAATTTGGTAGCAACCACGCATCCAAAATACCTTCTGTAATTTCATCTTCTCTGAATACATAAAATTAGTTTAAGGCATTTTTCTTCTGCTTTTACTTCCTGATCTAGATGAGAACTATACACAGCCCTGATAAGAGCAGCAGACTGCTAAATGCCTGTGCTGAGGGAGGGAGGGGGGAAAAAAAAAAAAAAAAAAGGCAAACCACACCTTGGCAAAGTTAATGACCCATTTATAACATACTTCCTGAAGAAAGGACTAAAACAGCTTCTACTGTAAGCAAGTGTTCTGGAAAACAAAGTTACAGAAATGCTGAACCATTTAAAAATAATAATAATAATACAGAGTTATCTATGGCTAGACTAGAATCTTATTAACAATGAACATGCTTTAAAGCTGCAAGAAAAATTAAAGCCAGAACTCCATGTGGAAATAGCCTTATTTACAGACAGATAAACAAAGATGCAGTATATAGTTAATATTATAATTTTATCCAGAAGAACTACTGCCGCCTAAACACATGTAGCTTCCCCCACCCCCATACCTGTGAACTTAACTGACAGCAAACTGATGAAGTAGGTTTTTTTCACACAGTTTACTTAAATTCAGTCTAAAATTGCACCTTACAGAAAGGGCCATCCATGATGGAAGGGAGGGTTTTTCCAGAGCACCATGAGAGCACAGCTACAACCCTGTTTGCCCACACAACAAAGGTCCAACTTCGCTGTTTATTCACAGAACAGAAATAAGATACAGTGACAACAAGTTGCTACATGAAGCATCAGCATCACTGACATTTTCAGACAAACCAGCCTAAAAAAAAAAAAAAAAGGAAGGAATATTTGCTTAAACATCACAAAGCAGCAGTTTACAGCCTTGAATTATCCACTAGGTGCCACACAGTGTCTACAATTTAGTTCATCAATGTTTATTGTTGGTGTAGCCTTGGGAAGGCAAGAGTAACTAAGTATCTAACAAAGCATTCTTTTCAACAGACTCTTGATTTTTACAAAGTTTGTGATATAAATGTTTTTTTTATTCACACTGCTTCACCATGAATCTTTCTTCCTCGTGGCCTTGTCCACACTTGCAACGCCATATTCAAAAGTCCTTATACGCCCTGATGACGCACCAGGGCTTTGATCCTGTTCCCTCCTTTTGATTTCCCAGCCTTCTGTAAAACGCCTCAGGACAAATCAATCGCTTCACTGCGAAAGGCACAAGTGGCTTGAGAGAGCACGACAGGGCAAGCAAAGCAGAAAAAGGCACGGATTTCCTAGAAGTCAAGCGTTAAGCAAAGGGATCTAACTCTGCACCTGGAGATCAAGGGGAGCACGTCGGCAGGGCAGAGCCGAACATCACAGAGCAGCCTGCTTTCTTCTTCCCCCGCTTCTATGTTCTTATTAACGTAGAGAAATATCTGAGAGGTGGGTGTCAAGGGGAAGGGGACAATCTCTTCTCAGTGGTGCCCAGCAATAGGACAAGGAATAAGGGGTTTAAGTTAAAACATGGGAAGTTCCACCTGAACACGAGGAGAAACTTGTTGGCTGTGCGGGTGCTGGAGCCCTGGCCCAGGCTGCCCAGAGAGGGTGTGGAGTCTCCTGCTCTGGAGACTTTCAAACCCGCCTGGACGCGTTCCTGTGTGGCTGCCCTGGGTGACCCTGCTCTGGCAGGGGGTGGCACTGGGAGATCTCCAGAGGTCCCTTCCAACCCCAACATTCTGTGATCCTCTTCAGAGGAGAAAAACACGGAGGACAAGGGAGCAGGACCTTCCCATGTCAGTGCCGGGCAGTCACCAGGCCAGCCGAGCTGCTCACGGAGCCACAAGCTCAGCACAATCAAGCCCGGCAGGAGGTGACTTGTAATTTCTCTCCTGCGACTGCCTTTCCCCAGAGGCCTCACACTACCCAAAACACCATTAGCCCTTCTTCTCCAGCCGGGTGTGGAGCAGTCACAACTTCATTTTCGGTAACCAACACCAGCACACCCTGTTCCTAAACGTGTGAGAGTACCTGGGGTTCACGTCTTCC
>NW_009710306.1:0-333 GCF_000703405.1 Apaloderma vittatum | reverse complement strand
CATGAGTTATTATATTCATGAAGATAAAAGACCCGTAAATACCGGTGAATCAAAATCATGTTAAGCCATAGTTATTCACTGAGTCGGGCAATGTTTCTGTTGTTGTTTAGAGCTCTTGTTCTTGTTTATGTCCCATTACTCTTTCATATTTATAGCGATTCATCAGCAACAGCTTTGTTAGAATTTTGCAAATAGGTGACACACTGAGCATTTCTTAAAGCCTTCCAGCGGCAGTACATTCTGTTGGCGTCTGCTTCATTTTCACGTTTCACCCATTTTATTTGCCCTTTTGAGGTCTTGGTGGCAGGAACCTGGAGCTAGGGGAGAGGTTTG
>NW_009710305.1:0-6285 GCF_000703405.1 Apaloderma vittatum | reverse complement strand
GGGAGGGGCCCGCGAATCCTGGGCCACAGCCAGACGGTGCCGGGGGCTGTGGTGCTGAGTTCTGGTGTCCCGGGATTGCTCCAGGGGGTTGCCCTGAGGGGCTCCGGAGGCTGCCCGCGCCTCGTTGTGGCGTTGCTACCTTGCGCAGCTGCAGAAGCCGGGTACCGCAGATTTCGGTGCCCTGGTCGCGTTGTGCCGAGCCCGCCGCAGAAGGCTCCGGCCTGGGCCTAGAGCGTGGCTAACGCAGTTTGCTAGCAGATGAGACGGGTGAAGATGGCATTTTCTTCGGCTCAGTTTTCAGCCTGGCCAAGGAAGCTCACTCCGATGAGGAAATACACCACTGCCAAAGCTTCTAAGCATTTTTTTTAGGGTAGCGTGACATCATGCAGGCAAGACTGGGATGTTGACCTGTGTTCAAGTTAGTTTGGATGCGTCTCTGTTGCACATGACATTTAGACATTTACCTGCTGTCAGGTTTTGTTGTTTTTTAATGTAGTTATGTTGGCTGTTACTGATGAGGAGATGGTTTAATTTTATTAATGCTAACAGAACCATCAGCTGTTGATTCAAATCTTGCCCAGTGCTTCAGTGCAGGTGATGTCATGGGATGTGCACATCCATGTGGACATTGAGCCCTTAAACTAGTGCTACTTTGTTTTTGACTAACTTAGGTGTCAAAAATGGTTCAGCGCCTGACTTACCGCCGTAGGTTGTCCTACAACACAGCTTCCAACAAGACTAGACTGTAAGTAAGATGTAGTTTCTAAGAAAACTGGTTTTTAAAGAAGAAGTTTTAAGTATTGACTGTTAGATTGACTTGAGCATTTTTCTGCTGTACTTAGGTCTCGAACACCTGGGAACAGGATTGTTTACCTTTACACGAAAAAAGTGGGAAAGGCACCAAAGTCGGCATGTGGTATATGCCCAGGAAGACTTCGTGGTGTAAGTATTGGCCTTATTGGCATAGATTTTTAGTTTTTACAGCAGTGTTTTTCTAGTACAGAGAGTCTTTTCAAGTAGTATAATATGCTTGTTGGAGTGACTTTCTTCCTTAAAATATTCTTACCTAAATGTTGTAAAGCTTAACTGGCAAAATAAGCTTTGAAAGCTTGAGGAGTAGGTGCTTTTATACTGCTTGTGATTCTTGTTATATCTGAACCCTTTAGGTTTATAACATGTAACTGGCTGAAATGTTTAGTAGAGCTAGACCAGAAATAATTCTGTAGCAGATTTAAAGGTCTAAATTGGACCAATTAGGTAGGCTTTCAGAAAAAGCAACAAACCATAAACCGAGTTGGACTTAAAGCTTTAGAAGAAAAGGAATTATTATTTTTCTCCAAAATGTTTTATAATAATGCCATTTCTCTAAACTGTGATGGAAATGCTTGAGTAATGTTGGTCTTTGAGCTCCTAGTTGGGGAAAACAATATTTTTTAATAAACAATTTTGTAATAAATTTGTTGGCGAACGCCTGTGGTAGAATGAAAAGATGAACTTGGGAATGCTGAAGATGACACATACAACAAGCCACGACTTCAGTCACTTTCTTACATCTTGAATAGTCAGCTTCCGGTGATGCTGTTGTTTTAAACTATCAAAGTGATTTTGTGATATGGCTGTTACCCAGTGTTGCAGTCTTCTGATACAGTTCTCATTTTTGCTTTTTGTAGGTTCGTGCTGTGCGTCCTAAAGTTCTCATGAGGCTGTCAAAAACAAAGAAGCATGTTAGCAGAGCCTATGGCGGCTCCATGTGTGCTAAGTGTGTCCGTGACAGGTAAGCTTACAGAAAGCTAACTTTATTCTTCAGGTTACTTTGTACGAGATTTATACACCTCTTTGTAGTGCAGACCAAAACTTTGGAGACTTGAATGACATTGGTGTTGCAAAATGGAAAGGTTAAGCATCAGCACATCAGTGATGCGTGTGGTTATACAGTTTGTGTTCTTCGTGTTTTCTTACTGCGCTCTGGCTTTGGTGCTAAACAGTCTGCTCCTGCTGGTTTTTTGTGTTTTATATTGACCTCACAGAGTAAAGATTTTTCTGTTCTGTTATTCTATTTTGCCTTATGCAAAGTTACTATTGTAAAATCCACTGAGCTTTTAGCTTTTCTGTGGGGTCTTGGGATTTAGAGGTACTAATCGGTTTCATGTTAAGCATCTCTATGTGCTTAAGCTTTAAGATGGCTTTTGCTGGGCCTCACTGAATTCAGTTTTACTATATAACAACTGAACATCCTATACTTGGCAACTTTGAGCAAAAATGTGTATTACAAAGAATATGTCATCTCTGTGAATGGTAATCAATGCAGATCTCTGGAGTCAGCAGTCTAAAGTCTAATGCCAGTGTTTTCATCTGTAGTGCAAATCTTGCCAGCTTTTTTTTTTTTTTTTTTTTTTTTGCTTGTGTGTGTTCTAAGTTAAATCACATTAGGTGCCACTTGGAGACAGGTTGTTACAGATGCAGATCTGTAGCATAACCTTTCTGTGTTGCAAAGCCAATTTTTTTCTGAGTGTTTCAGCAAACACTTTACAAGCTTGGTAGGTTGTTTTTAATACATGAGTATACCTTGTTCTGCCTAAAACAAAGAACATAGCCACCTCTTTCCGTGTAATTGGCAGGTTTTCTCCTGCATCTTTTTAGGCACTTTTGGTAGGTTTGTGTACTGCAGTAGTACCCTTTTGTACTAAACCCATGTGGAATGGCATTTTAGTGTTTCAAGGTAGACTAGTGTGTGGTGTATTTTGTGCTTTTAACTTAAAACCATCAAATAGGCTGCTGATGTGCAAGTAGTGTCAAGTAGGTCCATCTGCACTGTGGCCCTACAACTCTTCCAGAAGTAATCCTCTGTAGGCATGACTTGATCTGCCAGGATTTTCCCTGTTTATGTGCAAAGAAGCCTGAATCCTGCGAGGGGGACTGTTTTAGTTTTGATAACTGCACACACATAAGGTGTTCTGGAGTTCTAAGGAGAACTGACCACTCCTGGCCACACTTTAAGAGCAGCTAAATTAGTTTGCCAGTGAGGAGTTTTGCATCTTGCTTTTGAAGTTGGTGAAGGTGGTAACTTTTCCAATATTCAGGTATTACCTTGCTTGCCACTAGCCCGTCTTCGTCAAGCCACTGTGTTCACGCAGTGCCACCATTCTCTTTAGATGCTGACAAGAACATCGATGGTTTCCCATTTTATGTAATTGTAGGACTTAACACCAGACACGTAGTGAATGTTGGAGACAGCAAAACTATTGGTAACTATGTCTTAGTTTTGTGTTTTCGCTTGAGTAGATACATGTCCTAAAGCTGTTGTTTTCCCTTTCCAGAATCAAACGAGCTTTTCTTATTGAGGAGCAGAAGATCGTTGTGAAAGTCTTGAAGGCACAAGCACAGAGCCAGAAGTCAAAGTGAATCTATTTGTAGTTTCAGCCCAATAAATGAAAGCTCCACTTTTCTTGTGTCCTGTCATTCCACGTGCTAGTCAAAGCTGATAGGAGCGATTTCTCACAATTTGTATAGTGCCAAATTAGGTTTTGGTGCAGCAAACCCTGTAAGTCGGGATGCTGTGTTCTGCGCAGCCTGCAGATGGGGAAATCAAGCAGGTGGAAGGATGACTGGTTAAACAGGGCTCCCAGCTCTTGCTCACAATCTTGTAGAAGAGTTGGAGTAACTTCGAAAAGCAGGTTTTTTGGGTTTTGTCGTGGCAGCAGTGGTGTATGAAGTAACTTGGCTCAGAAGAAAGTTAGGTATCTGAAAAAACAAATAAATAAGACTGAAAACTAGAAAAGAGATTGTCAGATGAAGAAGAAGAGAGCAAGTACAGGCCTGAAGGAGATTTTTTTTTTTTATTACATGCTATAGTTACCATTACTAGAGTCTGAGAGTTGAGGGAATAGTCTGACTTCTCTGATCCAGTGCTGTACCCACCAGACAGTTACATACTGCTGCACCTGAATCTCTGGAAGGAAAGCAGCAGCTGCTGTATGATGTTTATTTGTTTCCTGAGTCAGCGGTTAGACATACAAGCAGGGCACACCTAGGACAGACCTTTAATGGCTTCAGAGTTAGGTTTTAGAGTAGCAATTTAGGCCTCTGGCACTTTAACTTGAACCAAAGTTCTGTTGCTTTGTCACTAATGGTAATTAAAAAGCAACTATAAAGGGTGGAAATGGGCTCCTTTTACTGCTTTGCTTCCTGTTGTGTAAAGAGAACTATAAACGTGCCTGTAGCACTACCCAGGAGTGCTTTAACACAGGATAATTCTTGCATTACTTACAGCTGCAGTGGAGTTCCTCACCCTCAGCTCTGAATTTTGGATCTGCTCTTAGTATCTGACAAGAAGTGGGTGTCTATTCTTGCCAATAAGTATTTTCTCAAAAAGTAGTGAGCTCCACTACCAGAAATAAGGAAGGAGGAGAAATAATTACTGAGTGTGCAGGCTTGCGGAGAGCAGTGAGGTTTCTAAGATCCCTTGTGGAGTCTGCTCAGGCTGTGGCTCTGAGCAGTGTGGGCACATTCCTCCTGCTGCTGAGGCATGCTGTGTGTTCATACAGGTGGTAGTGTCAGCTAAGAAACGCATCACAAAAAGCAGAGTTGATAAGAAGACCTGACTTCGGTGGCAGGGAGCTGGTGCTTTGGGTCAGCTGCCTGCAGCGTCACAGCAGTGGTGTTGGTGCCTCCTGGGTTTGACGACAGGAGATGGCAGTGGTCCAGGACAACTGACGTAACACCACACATGGTGAAAGGAGCTGTACCTCCCCAATAATTCCTTCACAGTGTCCCAAGTAATTTAAATAATTTATGAATATTCTCAAAATGGATCAACGTTGCAGCTACTTCATGTAACTTTAAGCATGAAGCATTTCTTTCTCCTCAGCTCACGTTGTGCTAAAACTTGATCTGAAAATGAGGTTTTAAGACTGTTAGTACCCTGACATTTTTAGGCTCTTTTACTATACTTGATTTACAAGGTTAAAATTTTACTATTTGTTGCCTTACTGTGCTAGTACACGTTTTGGTAGTTTTGCATGCCAGAAAAATGGTTTTAAAGCAGGAGCAGCAAGTAGAGCAGGTGTGTCTAGCCAGCCCCAAAAGTGCTCTTGTTCTGTGTTAAAAGCTGTCAGATTAGAGTTTTCCTTGGGGCTTTTTTCAAAAGGAAGGAGAATACCTTTGGAATAATTAGGAGAAATATCGTAAGCGTCTGTTGACAGGCAAATTGCACTGAGGGAGATTTTTGCAAACAGAAGGGCTAAGGCTGAAAAGGCTAATTATAAGTTACGTGATTGCACCGAAAGGCAACGGAGTTGTGAGTTATGAAATCATTGCAGGCAGAAACAAAAGCAGTCAGTAGGCAAAGTGTCAGTGAAATGTAATTTATTTATTTTTTAAAAAAATTTTTCTCTGAGCAGCTGGCTGCAGCATAGGTTTGGGGGAAGTCATTCAGGGTATGGTACGTCTCAGGGGTGTTGGTGCCCCCCTGTGCTGCGGGTGCTAGGCTGGATGGCTCAGCAAGGCACGGCAAGTTCACCTTCAGTGTGTGCTTTTGTATACGCTTACGTATCCTGGAGTGAGGGATTGGTGTCGAGGTGGTGTTAAATTCCATCTGCTGAAAGGCATCAAGTCTTTGCAGGCATGGGCTTGGGTTTGGGTTTGTTGGTTTTTTTTTCTTTTTCTTACAGACCTGTTGCTTCTCTTCAGCGAGTGCTTTGATACAGTCCCTGGCTGTCAGGTGCCTCTTCTGGAGGAAACACTTCCCATGCTGTTGGGAGACTCAATCTCAGTTCAAAGGCATAGAGTAGACAGGAACTACTCTGAGAAGGCATCTCCCCTGCTCCTGTTCATGAAACAAGAGGAACTAAGACAAGCTTCCACTTGAAACTGGGATTATTTTTCTCCCTTATATGTTGCCTGGGACCTTCTTTCTATAGTTCATGCTTAAGCCACAAGCATCAGCTTGAGCTGAGGACAATGTCAGGTCGGCTCTGTGGCTGGCCTGGGCCGACGAGGTGTTTGCACGCTTACAGGAGGAGCGTCCAAGCTGGTCTGTATGCTGCAGGTACCCCGCTGGCTCTCAGCAGCTACTGGCCTGATGGACCTTCCTGCCACGCCACCCGGGGTCTCAGTGTCCAGCTCTTGGGGTCTTTCCCGTTCGGTCCCCATGCGTTGCCTGACCTAGTCGAGAGGTGGCATCCCTGGCGGAAAGGAGGCTGGATTAAATGATCTCTAAGGTCCCTTCCAACTTAGGCCATTCTATGATTATTCTATGATTATTCTCTGGCTGCAGGCCAGGATGGA
>NW_009710304.1:7095-11315 GCF_000703405.1 Apaloderma vittatum | reverse complement strand
GCTTCCAAACGTCACGGCAGCCAGGTTGTTTTAAAACAGCGTGCCACACGACACTTCATTTGGTCTTCACACATGCTACTGTTCAAGTCTGTACATTGACTAGGGCAGATAAAAAAACCTCGAACTGAATTAGCTGACATGTTTCAATATATGTGAAAAATTTCTTTCTTTTTTTTTTTTTTTTTCCAAGGCTGGTGAAATATGAGGATTCAATCATACCGAGCTTACAAAGCACTGACAGCTAAGTTTGAAAATTGAGGTTTGTTTTCCCAAAACTCAGTAAGCCCAGACCTTGTCTAGGAACCTCCTGTTGGTTGACCTCAGTGTCTGCTGGGCACAGACTAATTTTGCAAAGCTTTGTTCGGAACAGCAGGCCTGAATCTCTTTATTCCAAGGTTCACTTGGCACAGCAGGCAGGTGGGCAGGCAGGGCTGTAATTGCCTGGTTCTCAGGCTGCTTTGACTCGTGTGTTTGGGGACAACTCCAGTGGGATCATCATGGGCTATGTGCCACATATGGACTAGCGCAGTGTAGAGGACGTGCTTTACTACTCTGCATTACTGTTGCATCCTCTGTGCCAGTACTGGAGCGATGTGATTAGGGAATAAGTAAGGTGAGAGGGCTTTTTACCAGCCAGAATTATTCTCTATCCGTTTTGTGCATTTCAAGCTAAATGCAGAGGGAAGAGAATTGTGTCTGGTGCTTTTTTGTGAATTTAGCTCATGCATCACACATGAAGGGAACATCACTACCACTAATCTATTATAGGACACATGGGAAATGATCATCTTAGAGACTTTATGTACCAGCCTGTTTGTTGCACTGTTTCATTCATGGGATACTGGGTAACTCAAATGGCTTTTAAAACAAAGAGTGCTTAATAACATGGAAGTCACTTATGTCTAGGACGTGTATAGTGGTTCTGCCCTGACACTGAAGCTAGAAATCATAACAGTTCCAGAGCCTGAAAATCATAAATATTTGTTAGCTATATGTGTATACTCGGCTAGTGAATAATATTCCTTGGGGTTATTTAAAAGCATCATTAAATTACATTTGATACTGCTAGGTGAACATCCAGTACTTTCCAGAAGGGACTTCCACTCTGAGCGACAATTGCTGTAAAGGTGCGACTGCCGGATTCCCTGTGGGTTTTCAGTAACTCTGCCTGGAGAAAGTCACTGTGACTTTCAGAAGAGAAAGCAGTGATCACTTCACTTGGTAATATTTCTAAGTCCACCAGTTAATTTGCTTTGTGCAATTCTATGTAACTAGTCTTCCAGCGAAGTCAAAATCAACAAATCTTCTCAACTCTATGAGATTAAAGTTTCCCTCTTTTTTTCCTTTAATAAGGAAGACTTCTAAAATGTCTTGTTGCCAAGAGCTAGAAGCCTCAACCAAAGTATGTAGGGCACTACCAACTTTTTTGTAAAGTATTTATAAATGTGCTCTCTGAACACATTTACCATGTAAGCAAATCAGCCTTATGTCTGAATACAGGAATATACTCATCACAGCTTAAGTGTAATGGAGGTATGTGCTATTTTCCATTCATTATATCAATTCATGTTATCCTTTGGGTTATTGATCACCTCAACAGAAGCAGCTCCTAACATACACTGGCTGTATACTCCTTCTGAGGTGTTATGGCTGCTGAATGCCGACTTAGCTGTGACTACACATGGTCTTAATTACACAACCTGAATATTGCAT
The DNA here is from genome assembly GCF_000703405.1 of Apaloderma vittatum. Taxonomy (NCBI): domain Eukaryota; kingdom Metazoa; phylum Chordata; class Aves; order Trogoniformes; family Trogonidae; genus Apaloderma; species Apaloderma vittatum. The sequence continues at coordinate 9,602 of NW_009710304.1, read as the reverse complement.
CTGAGCAGGTTTTCCACTCTTGCATACCCTCAATTCCTTCTGTTGTTGCCCACAGTACACCTGAACTTTAAAACAAGGTCTATGTCACGCTTCTGTTGAAGTGAAATAATTAAAGTTTGAAGGAACAGGCTCTATTGCTGGGGACAGAGGTCTTCTATACAGAATATTTGGCTTCTGTCTAATCTTTGAGTATATATAATGCAGAAATAAGCGTTCTTTTTAACCAGGTTGGCTAGTGAATTTATTTCACAGTGCTCACTGAGTCTGGTTACTGTTCTAAACTGGTTTACTCCAAGCTACGATTTTCTACCATACTACAGGCAACAATGTTTTGTTATTGTAATTGCTACAGTTGGAAAATGTGCAGTTTTATTTCATTACTAATTTGGTGCATTTCTAGCTTTTACATATTTTGCTCTTTATTTCATATTAAAATCTCTCAGACAATGGCCTGAAAGGAGAATGCTTTAAAGGACTAGGGAAGATGAGGGAATGTGAGCTGGGTGTCTGAGAACTCTGCCTTCAGGCTGAATGACAGAATTCAGTGCCAGACTCTTGCTGGCAGCATTTCCCTGGCACTATCTGCTCATTAGGGCTCTGCTTCTACAGCACATTTAAACATGAGTAAATCACCCCTGTGAATGGACAAAGATAAACATATATTCATGTTAAAGTTAAGGATGTGCTTATGAACTCCACTAAACGTGGGATAACAAGAGAATGTCTGTGGATACAAAGGTATCAGAGAAGCTGTCCCAGGGATGTGTTTCCTTTTCATTCATTATTTATATTGTTTCTGAGTGCTTCAGATATTGCTCCTTGTTATCCATCCCACTGACATTTCATAGTTGTCTTTCTAAATGGTTCTAAAAAGGAAAGCTGAGATTTTGGGACACTACTATGTGCCAGTGATTCAATTCCATAGCCCCAGGACTGTGGATGCAGTAAGCCCAGCATTGAAAGAGGGAAAAAGTTTTTCTTCTCGTACAAGTGGCGTTGCCCAATTGCTCAGGACAACAGAGAAGAATGACAGAGAATAGATGTTACCTAGCAAACCAAGGATAATAGATGAGAAATATGCTTAACATCAAAAATCAAGGAAATCTGTCAGGACGACCACAAGAGGATTAGGTCTTGAGGGACTCAAATTACAGAATTCTGTAAAATTGCTCACTCTCCAAAAATGTTGTATGAAATTGTTGTTGTCATTCTCCTTAAATGTTAACAGGAGGATGCAGTCTTCTGAAGCATTTGCTTATTTGTAGGATTGTCATGGGTTTGAGTCTGATGGGGTGTTTTTTGTTAAAAATAAAAGCAAGGGTAGACTCGTGTGACTTCAAGAGCCCCCCCCCCCCCCAGGTAGGAGTCGGACCTGCCTCTGGCCAGGGCCAGGCCAATCAGCGCCTCTGCCATCAACGTATTTAAGAGCCGACCTCATTGTTCTATCTCTCACTTTTGGTTTTGTCTTGTTTTGAGCGGTCCTGTCTTTAATGTTGGGGAATTTTTCTGTTGGAGGTGAGAGACAAACAAAGCAATGTCACCCTCAGAAAAAAGAGGGGGAGAAGAGTCCCAGAGGGAGAAGGCTGCTGGAGCAGGACCTCCACCTGGAGCCCGTGGTGGCTGAGATGGCAGGAAGGTGACTGCCTGCCTGCTGAGGGGACTGATGTTGGTGAGAACGTCCAGCATGCGTTGGTACGTGCAGACCCCCATGTGAGAGGGAAGAGAGACCGAGCATCAGCGGGGTACATGCCCGAGGTGATCCATGGTCCTGAAGGACTCACAAGGAGGAAGAGGACTGCCTCCTGTGAGGTGAACACGACATAGCATGAAGGAGAGCCTGCGAGGAGCCCTCTTTCTCAAGGAGGAGCTGCCATGGACAACGAGTAATGGCCAGATGGACCAAACCCCCACACCCTACCCCCCTTGCACTGATGGGGGGAGGAGGTAGCTAGGAAGATGGGGAAGGGGAAGCGTATTTAAGACTGAGTTGTGTTTATTGATGTATTCCTTTTACTATCCCTTCCTACTTCGTAAATGATGGTGGTGAGTTAAATCTATGTTTTTCTCCCCAGGTGGCTCTGGTTCTTTACTCGTAATCTTAAATGGTAGATTATTACCCTCCCTATCCTTAATCTAAACTCTTGAGGCCTATTTAGTTGAATTGTCTCACTCCACATCACTGCTGAAATAGGGGTGGGGGGAGGAGTGAGCTTGAGATCGAGTGGTTCTTTGTCCCAGTCTGCTTGAACCACAAGGACATAGTCTTTTGAAGCAACTGTTTGTGAGGTGGCAATGGATGTTTTTCCTGGGCTCATCAAGCACTTGAAGTCATTACTATATTTCAAATATGATATAAAAACTCTGAAATAAGAGCTCTCAAGAATTTTAGAACTTTTGAAGGAATTCTACAAACCTCAACTAAAAGGTCCTACAGTTTTCCATTATGTTCAGCCTTTTAACAGGATCAGGTGGTGTCTGCAATTATGTTGGGACACATCATGTCCTGC
>NW_009710304.1:0-7082 GCF_000703405.1 Apaloderma vittatum | reverse complement strand
TTTTGACACAGACAGCTTGAAGCAGAAAATTTTATGTAATTGCAGTTCATTGAGTGCTTTTTGGTGCCTGACTTGGAAGGAAAACAATATTCTGCCACTTGGAATATTCATAGTCTGCCAAATGGGAGACTTTATTTGATGCCAAATAGACCTGTTCATTTTGCAGTCAATATTTTGCTGTGATTCTTGACATAGCTGTTGCTACTAATTTCATGATTTTTCAGTGAGCACTGTAGCCAGAACACTGAGTTTTAATATAACAGGGATGCCTATCATTAGTTAGCATAGATATTGGAGAACTAAGAAGGCAATAACGCTATTTTATTGCTTTAAAGCATAAAAGGCAATAAAGTTGCAACAATACTTTTGTTGTGGAATAGTGTTTTCAGAAATATCAACACCACTTATGCTAGCAACATCTGTGTTTGAAGACAATTACATTCAACATATTTTTGAAACGATAGGTGTCACAGTCATTTATATTAAGAAATAAAAAAAATATAAATGCATTTCTGCAAAAACGTACTCAGAAACAACTTTATTTAGAGCTCACATCTTTTTTTTTGCTGAAAATGCATAGTCATTACATATACAGTAGTCAGCATCCAAAAGTGTACAAAGAGTAAATTTTCAAACCCTCCTAAAAGAACCAAACAGAATTCACAATTTTTGTTCATTGCATGCAGACCCTGAAATACACCTCTTACTAAAGCATGCTTGAATCTCTAGCAGACAGAATTGACTTGCTATAAACTGTTTCTCCATACTATTAAACCCCAGCTGCAGCCTCAAATCCTAAGGTGTTCACACGAAATAGCAAAGCCCTAGTTCAGAATCCTCCATGTTCCAAGTATGGCCCAGGAAGCAATTGCCCTGAAAGCAGAAGTCTGCTGGTGGTGTTTCCCTACAGGGGACTTGGAGCAAAAGCCTGCTTCCTCTGTCTTGGTCAGTAATTTATTACTGAATTCAGTGGAATGAAGCGGCAACTGTCTAAGCAAGTTGTGCAAATAATTTAACTTTATTCCACATCGAGATCCAAGATACTAAACGTTTTCAACGGAAGTCTGTATCTTTCAGTGCACGTGACACTCCTTCAGCAATCTTGCATCTCATCTGAGGGTAAAGTTCCAGCTATAACTCGGGTGTTGTCTAGCCCTGAGCTACAGGTGTCTAACAGAAGCTAGGAATATACTCAGATAGGATGAGTTTCTGATAGTAGAGACATTGACTGAATGAATCACTCAACCCTTTTGATGTCTTTGTTGTCTTTTTTTCTTTTTGTCTCCACTACTGCTAACAGTTAGAAAAGCTCTTGAGAACACTGTCCTCTACTCAGTAGTCCGGTTTGTATCAGTCCTTCCAGAACAAGGGCAGAGTGGGTTAGCAGGATGACTAGTCAAGGCTCCACAGCAAAGAGTACACACATGCGATAAGAAGATCCAAGTTCAGTTTTCGCACAGGAATAGGATTGGCTTCATGTTGTTGGTTTTAGGGAATGGGAGGGAAAAAGTTGTTTGTCTGATCAATGCAATTTATGTTCCAAAATGACTACACGTTTATTTAAAAGTTTCATTTATTTAAGATCTTTTTACTCTGATAAGAAGTAGGCTGAAATTCCCAATGGCAATTGAGACATAGTCATAGTCTTACAGACAAGATGGGAAATCTTGCTTCATTGTTTCAGGGTAACTGGAATACAGTCCATGGCTAAATGAACAAGGCCCCATATCAGCATTATGATGCCCCTTGGTACAAGTCACCAATAAGAATTTCTGAGGAGTATTTAACTCATGTATGTTTTCTCTTTACCCCTGACCCTTCAGCATTTACTTAAGTCTGTTTACTCATGCTTAGGTCTTGAATGCCCCCGCCCAAAGCCAGTGGAAAGTTTGCCATCACCTCCAAAAGATACAGGATGTCAACCTCCTAGGAGTGTGACAACGATGAGGGTTTGCCCCAGGAGTTCATGATCTATAAATGTTCACGTTCCTCTCCCTGTGAGATGAGGAGCTACAGAAAAATATAACATTCTCTCTGCTTGAGTTCAGCAATACTTCTTCTTAGCACCTAGGAGGGTCTTTGCATTTTTAAGTGCTTTACAAACATTAGCTAGTCTTCAGAGCAACCCTGCGAGGTAGGTAAGGTATATTCTCCCCATCTTACAATGTGGAATCTGACACAGAGGGTCAAATTCAACCCTGGTACAATTCCAGTGTTTTACATTAATTAAATTCATTCAAAATGAACAGAGTTTAAACAACTTGCCCTAGATTACAGAACAGGTAGTGGCAAAGCAGGGACAAGAACCCAGCAGTGCCTGACTCCTTCAGCTTTTTAGCAGCCACTTAAGTCATTTTTACTCTCACAGACAATGAAAGCCAGTCTAATCCAGGCAATTACTGCAGGCATGATTTGCTTCTGTAAGGCATGTGGATGGCAATCAACTGAGTTAAGTACAATAATACTTTATGAATGTGCTGTCTCAGAGAGTTTACAAGAAGTAAAACTTTCATACTGTCATTTTCTGCAGGTGCACTGTTGACAAAAATGTAACGTAGTCGGATTCAGCAAACAAAAAAGCACAATACTTGGACAACTAAGCAACACTATCATTTTTGCAAAACTCAATGTGTTTCTGCTCTTAATGGCTAAATTTCTACAAGCGCAGCATGCAAGTGAAACCTCTCCCTTTGTTTCCAGACTGCAGATTCCAGTCTTGCTAACAAAGCAGCTAAGAGCTGCACAGGTATCCTGGATAGGGACATTCACATGAATACACTGCAGAAGAACAAATAGGTTATCACCACTGGGTAATTACTACAGACCAGGTACATCAGTCTTACACAAAGATGAGCTTGAAGCTCACGGATCGCTTGGAAGTGCCCAGAAGCTAGGCTTACTGAATATATGCCAAAGTGTAGACTGCAGTTCTAGGCACATGATAATTGCAAGGGAGAGTGCCCATGCCACTACCACTCTGGAAACTGGCTCCACCAAGAGTCAGTTCACGTTGGCACAGGTATGCCAGTCTGAAGGTCAGTGTCGGCCACAGACAGAAAGACACATAGGCATTTTCAGGCCATCCCCTTGCACTGCAGTCCTGACTTCATCCCTCAACCCCACAAAGATTCTACCACAAAAGGCCTGAAAAACCTTTTTGGTTTTAAAGAGAGCTGTGGAGTCCACAGTTTAGACCTCATGACAGGTACCCAGGCAACAAAAACATTATGACAGATACTTAGGCAATAAAGTTTTTTTTTCTAGGATGTCTTTATGCATCTAGTCTGCCTCCTGTTTAAGGTCTGGACATGCTTACAGATATTCAGCCATGTGTGCTTTCACACCAAGAAGAGACCCCACTCCCTTCCAAGCCACACAAATGCTGACATTCACTTCTGCACAAGCAAATTCCAACACCGTAATTATAGATATCTTGTTCCACTTTTAACCTCTTTAACTCAGTTTTATTCTGTCCATATTTACGGAGACAGGCTATCAGACATAGCAAATGAAGCAATTATCTACATACATGTCCTTCACTGAATAAACACAGACACTCTGGTAAAATTTCCCTAGATACTCCCCATGCTTATTGTTAACTTTTTAATTTGTAGCCACATATTAAACAAACACACAAATGAACAAACACACAATTAATCAGAACTCGCATCTCCCTGTACCCATTGAATCCTGATTCATATAGCCTGCTTACAGTGGCTGCAAGAACAGTACTGCTGCAGCCAGCATTTACAAATAATTTCATGAAGTGCTCAGGCCTATACACATGCCTCAACATCTTGCCAGTAGAAACTTCTTAATGAACCAATATTCTTAATATCAGAGCCAGGAACCAAATCTGCGGCATAACTGGGGCTCACAGGCAATTCTAATAACAGCATTAAAATTCCAGTAAAATTGCAGTTGCCTGCAATCCAACCTTTATACTGTTATCTGTCGTTGAGATATATATAGACGACCCTGTGTGACCTAACTGAAAGTATCAAATGTATTTTTACAAGTTAGCAGCAGCCTTTTTTGTCACTGCCTCTTCAGATGTCCTCTATGTTATGACTAACAAGCCCAAATATAATTAAATATACAGTATGCTTTAAAAGCATTTTTTTTTTACATTTGGCTTTTACTGTTGCTTGTTTCTGAGCTGTCTTCTAGTGATGAGATTTTCTGTCCCTGGTCATTTTGATTTTTTTTTAGTTTTTTTTCTGGTTGGACAGGCTAGTGGCATCTGCCAGGCAAACCCTTTCTACATAATTACTTTTGAAACTTGTATGAGTCATTAGGCTCTAACTACTATGCTTGTATTACTCTAATTTCAATGTAGCACATCTCAAAGATTTTGGCTTCTTTTTACAGTTGTGAAAATTTGTAGGATTACATTGTTGTGGGTCCTGATCCAATTGCTTTCTACTGTGAGGTTTTTTTTTCAAAATATAAAGCCCATTTCAATGCTTAACAGTGGTGTGAACCAGCCTTCTCTCCCAGTGGTGCAGATCGTTTTCTGCTTTATTGGTAGCTGAATAAAGCAATGCCACACTTATGACAAAAGTTAATGAAAATGTGTAAAATTAAAAATACTTTATGTAGTTCTCATTTTCTTCTAATGCAGGTTGTCAAATGAAAACAGAACACAAACAGCCACACAGGAATACATTGTTTTTTATGGCCCATCAGTTATAACTCAAGAGGCCACAGTTTGGGAACTGCTGTTTCAGAAGATTCTAGCCGATCTCTTTAAGAGATCACATGTGACTTTACTACACATTATATACTAGCAGAATTGTGGCTGGCAAAGAATACATATTTTTGTTAGGCCATTCTCATAATTCACTGAGAATCTAAGAGATCCAAACCATTGTAGTTAAAATGGATTGAGATAAAAGACAAAATTAAGTAGGTGTAATTTTCTTTTAGCTTATGCTTTTTAACAGGGAAATTTTCACAAAGCTGACATTAGAACAGGACATACCAATTATTTGTTTCTGCGATGATTCTGACTCATATTAGGGATTTGACCTCGTAATCCCTAGCTATAGTCCTTCCTATATTCCTGTTGTAAACAAAGAGGGCTTTGTCTTACAGAAGACTACAGGACTGGACTCCAAATATTTTCGTGGGGTTCAGATGCCACGTTCATGAAAATGGGGAAGGCCCAAGCAGAAATCTATTTGCACTATAGGGGCAAAGAGGCTGAGTTAAAGAGCCACTACGTTATTGTGCAGTATGACACGACTGTTTCCTAAGGCAGTACCACCCTTCTTTTTGAAAATGGGGTATACAAGCAGTTTCCCATCTGAACTTCAAGTTGTAACTACCTTGTGTAACATTATTGCATACTTGTCACTTGTTCTGTCACACAACATCAAAACGCGTGTTTAAAACCTGCACATAGATTACAAAAATGTCTCTTTATATAGAGAGTAAATTCAATCTACAGTCAGCTGTTTGTTGTGCAAGAAGGATAATATTTGGGTTGCTGTAAAAATATCTCATATTTCAGTTGTTGGAAAATATCTAATACTTCTTTGAACTCCCCCAAAGGTTCTGAAAGGACTTCAAACTCAGATGCAGCCATAACTAATCAATAGGAAAAGATGGGGAATGATGAGAAAGTGCTAGTATTCAGTACCTGTGGAGCCAAATTTTAGGTCCTGAACTTAGATTCAGCAGTGCCTTATTCTGTGATTAATTTTAGAGTGGTAAATCTGACAGAGTGCTCTAATTAAAGAGTAGAAAAATACTGTTCCATATAATTCTTTAAAAGATCCCAAATGAGATCTCGTGCATCAATTACTTTTTTTATATCCACAGAACTCCCACCAAACTTGGCAGGGGCTTATAGAAAGTCTGGCATCTGACTTTGGCTCTAAACGGCTGATTTGGGGGGTGATTTACCAGGGAAAATAAAGGGGCCCCTTAGCAACCTCCTTAACACAACAGATGTTCCTGACGTACTCAGGGAAGAGCCGTGCCATTATGCAGTGCCCTTCTTCTCCCCCTTACCCTCCAAACTAGCTTGACCCCTTTCCAGTTCAGTTATTTTACATGTCCCTCTATTTTATTTCAGTATTTGAGTGGCTACACCAACCACTCAATGCCTGTCTAATTAAAGTCTCTCCATCAAGTGTTAATTCTGTAATAATTCACAGCTGGTTTTCCTCTCTCTGTTAAATCTGTTGTTCCTTGTCTGAAAAGGCTGCAGGACCTTAGAAACTATAGATAGCTATTGATTTGTTTGCATTTATAATCCAGTATGTGGCTCCAAAGGCTTGTTACAGTATCACAGAGGAAGAAAAATATCAGTGCATAATCTGCTAGGAATTTTCACCAAGGAGATGATTAAAAGTCTATGAGTAATCATTGCACAAGTGTCTTTGGGTGTATATATATATACACACATATATATGTAGCTAATAAATATATAGCTATATATATAAATATATATATGTATATACAAAGCTAGTTTAAACTCATTGTTATGAAATTAATAAATTGCATTCACAGCTCATGCATTCTTTCTAGTAGCAGAGCTAAATTATTTTCAGCTTATACTCTACACAGAAACATACCAGTAAGCGTTTGCTTGCTCTCCCTGGTAACCTAGTAGTTTAAAGAGCATGAGCAGTTCCTCCATGGCCATTTTCTCTGGCAAACTTCTGCGAAGGGGACCTGGCTCTTCCACAGGCGCGTTTCCCACCAGGTATCAGAGCATCTTCAGGACATGGTAGGGCCAGTCTGAGGGTCGTCATTCCCAAGGGTCTCTGGCCCACGGGCCACTGGTGTGGTGGTCACTGGCCTGATGGTCACTGGCCCAGCTAGTCTTTCTTGCAGAGGTCTGCAACCTTGAGGAATTTCCTGACAACCATGGCCAGGCAAAGCATCAGGAGCAGCATATACCCCACGGTGCCCAGGTAAGTGGGGGCAGCCAGGGGTGCCTTAAGGAACTCAGCCAGCCCGTCCTCCACGTAGTGCACCTGGTCATAGATGCTAAGGAAGGTGAAGATGTGGAAAAGCTGGTGGCTGTGTCCCACGATGTCGAAGAGCCCTGGCTGGATCCGCTCAGGGAT
>NW_009710303.1:0-17447 GCF_000703405.1 Apaloderma vittatum | reverse complement strand
ATTCCAGCATGTCTGTATCTTTCTTGTAGTAATTATTTTTAATAATTTTTAAAAATTATTTTTAATAATTTTTAATTATTTCCCCCCTGCAAGTCTAGATGCCTTACGTGTCAATTATGAGACACCTAACCTCTCCACTTGCTCTGTAGTAAAGTAAGGAATCCATATGAAACAAATTGCTATAGTTTTTTATCAAGATACCAAATCTTCAGCACAAGCTGAGGAACAAATCCTTTTCTGATAAAAGGATAGTCCCGGGAAAAGGAGGAAGATGATCTTCAAACTGTATTTTCATTATCTAATCTATGCTCCTAACTTAAGCCATCTTAATCCCACTAAAATTTCACAGCAAACGATGAGAAGCAATGACTTCGATACATTAGATACCACTACTCATTTCACCCTTAAAAAAAAGAGAAATTGCCTTCTTTTAAGCAAGTCACACAGAATCGCAGAATGTTAGGGACTGGAAGGGACCTCGAATGAAGTATGAATAAATAAACAAACACTTCAGTTGTTTTCTCTAATAAATTAAGTTTGCGATTCTGTGTCTCTGAAGCCTCAGCTTGCGCTATTAGCTTTCTCTCTTTCCTGAAGCAAAATTCTCATCTACCCTGGGCGCAGCTCAGTTACCACTCACAGATGCTATGAGCTCCCTGTTGGTCTCCCTTCCCTATGGCAAGAGGTCAGGTCACAGCGTCTGAACCCTCTATACGTTTTTTAGTAAGTCTGCAAGAAGTTGAGGATTTTTTTTTACAGCCGGAATAGATCACTTCATACACGCAGCTGAGAAGTAGAATACATTAGCCAACCACTCATTTTTTTTTTCCAGACTGCAAAAAGGTATGCTCTCCAGAGAAAAAACAAGCTCAACCACAAAGCATATTCCATTTTGCCTTTACATTTATAGTGATTTGTATACATTTAATACTGTTAAAATCAGATTTAAAAGTATCAACTATGAGATATTGCCACTATTGTCTCTTCATGTATGTATACCTGATCTTAGAGCCTAAACCAATTACATAAGATTTCAAGGTTGAAAATGTTAAAGTAATAAAAAATAATCATTTGAGTGGAACATACATCTCTATTAAAAGATAAAATTGAAACATGAAAAGGAAAACCAACGAAAAACCCACCACACTCCCTTAACTGAAAAATGCCTTTTTCTACCTGGGAAGTGATACAAACTTCATCTTACTTTTCATAAATTAAAGTATTTAAGATAGTATTTTAGACTTGTTCATTATTCTTGACAATTTTTAAGGTGTTCTGTTTAATATGAAAACTGCACATAAATTTTTCTTCTCACCTGCTACAGTTTGCATCCAACACAACATTTTCGATTCTCTGAATCATTTCCTCCATATCATTCTTTCCTTTTTCCTTCCAGGCATCTTCTAAAACTGAGCCTGTCAACTAAAAACAACGGATTAATTTTTATTTTTCTTAAAGAAAATTACAAAACTTTAATAAACTATCAACAGGAGAGATTCTGTAACGATAATGTTTAGATGCACTGTGTGACTACCTGAGGGCTGAAGGTCCCAACTGCCTACATATTTTTGCTAAATAGATTAATAGACGTTGTAAATAGTTTATTTTAGATTACAGACAGTAAGGTAGCTCTATGTCCAGTGTTTATGTTACCTAGAATTTCACAGCTCTTTCCACCATTTCAGTCTTGAAGTATGATTTAAACCAACTGTTCAATGACACTTGTCAGACCTAACATGATTTAAATATATGATATAAAAAAGGAGACCTTATTTTTGCAGATGATGCCACCAGCTGACCCAAGAATAACAAACAGACAAGAATTACCTGACCAAGCTGGCCTCAATTTTAATAACCTGTGAGCTCAAGCTGCTTCTGAAAGAGCTTTAGCAGCAGACAGCTTAGAACTGCTGTGGATTAAAGTCTTTTACATTAAAAAAAGGTACTTAATTGCCCAATAATTGCACAGGAGAAGTTAAGTTAGAAAAAATTAGTTTGCCACTATGATCAACGTTAATAGCAATTCCTGATCTACATAAATATTCCTGATCAGCATAAACATTACATGATCCAAAATGCTTGCAATGGCACTGATGTTAAAAAGGAATAAAATGCAAAGATATAAGCAAGCATCTTAGTAACCACTTGTTTGGCATTCCCAGTATATTACTGTGGTCCTACCTTGATCCTGGGTACCAGAAGGTTTAATTAAAAATAAACATATTGCAAAGCAAACATTTATGAAATGAAAAAGACAACAGAAGATATTTAGTGCTTCAGTAGTGGAAACCAAGGTTTCATGAGGTAGCCCAGTCTAGCTACAGAAACATTCCAACATTTGTAGATACTGTAAGAAATCAAAGAACACTTGCATTCAAAAACAAGTACTTCTGTTCTGTAACACCTTTTAGATTTAGCAACATCACAGGGATTGGACTAGATGAACTTCCTTATGTCCCTTCCAACCCCTAACATTCCGTGGTTCTGCGACCACAGGAGTGAATGTGCTCGCTGGACAACTCACATTTGCTATGAAGCAACATCCTTAAACATCCAAACTTCAAATGAAGGTTGGAAGGTGTAAAGCCTCTCTTCCCTATTCCCCATTAACCATATCACAAAAGAAGCTGCCAGAACTGGAATTCAAGACAGAAGAGTTTGAAAAGAGTAGGAAGAAGGGGGAAGAACAAAGCAAACAAAACCAACCAACCATGAAAATAAACAAAACTCCAGAAAAATACTGATTAGCTTTTAACCTTCATTCCTAAAATAGTTTTCCCAACTATGAATATAACCATGGCTAGTGAAGATGAAAGTTTCTCCTTGCAGAAAGCCTATTTTCTTTATAAGAAGTAAAACTTAGGAGCAAAGACATTTGTTTTCATCATGAAAAGAGAAATACATGAATTTCTAAAGTAGTAAAGAAGCAGACAATACAGTATGAAATGACTGGTATCAAGTACCTTTTGCCACACAAAGCAGTACACCCTGAGTGTCCTTCAGAATAGACAACATGCCCCAAACCCCACAATTTATTCAAATTTGTTAATTTTCCCTTACACAAGCAGCAGGAAAAGATGGCCTGAAGGGACTGCTTTACTCCTTTGTGCTTGGCTTCAGTTCTACTGCTCTTGTACATACACAGATTGCCTCACATTTTACTTTTAGAGCAGCACATTATTTTTTTGTTTTTCATAATGGTACTAACAACAACAACAAAAAAGCAGCTTGCTCTGCTAATGAAGTGTATAGAGTTTTATGCATTACACTTCCTCACCTGCAGTTTCCCCCACTACTCCCAGAGACAGGAAGGCTAAAAAACCCAGATAATTTTTTTTCTTTTTAAACTACTGTCTCACCTTCAGCAGTTTCACTGCACATATCAAATTACTGTCCACGGGATTAGAGAAGAGTGCATTTAGTAACTCCCGAAGGCCTTCTTGAAGAATTTCTGCTCGTGTTACCTGTCCCTTTGTTCCTTTAATCTGCAATAAATATATATATATTACAAAAAAAACCCTAAAACAACAAAACATTTAGAAGACTTCGGTTTCAGAAATTAGTCACATTTTCTCTCTTGAATGCTGTATGATTAAGTTTGTGATCAGTGTAGCTGAGCTCTTTAATTGGAAGAACATGCCAAATATTATAACTATTTTAGAATACTGAGTAATATCCTCACAATTCTGACATGTACATAAAAATGCATGTCTTGCATTTTGTTTCTTTGCTAACAGATTGCTAGAAAAACTACCAAATCCCTGGCAAATGGTCCACTATCCCAAATTCTCAGAACCTTAGGCTCTTCCCCATACTATATTATGTATTATCTACAGCTGCAGTGGCTTATTTCTAGAAGGCACTCTTCACGTATTTAATTACTAATGTACTTAATGTTTACAATTATTTTTAATATTTGTACACTTCTCTCTTGTTTATCTGTTTCTTGGACATGCATTGCAATGAAACTGTTCCAAGGTTCTTTCTGCCTTTAGAAAAACACCTCAAACTGTATATCATTTCAGCATTTACCTAAATACAACAAAAAAAATAATGAAGAACCATCTGACATGCAACCTTCTTCTTACCTCTAAGTTAAGGTAAAGTTCAGCTAAGAACAGCACAAATGCATGAAATTGTTTTCGAGTAGTCTCATCCCCTTTGGTAGCTTCATCTCTGTTTTCATACTCTGTTCGACATCTGTAAACATTAAAATAGAATCATATCATCTGTATACATTCCAACATACATAACATACTAATTTAACAGAATGCTAACAACTTAGGAACTGCACTAAAACTGTTACATGCTGTCCATGTATGACTTGTGAAGGAAATGAGAAGACATCACAAAGACACCATGGATTTATGTGACTATTAGATGAATACTTATGACTACATAATTATGTTTTCAAGCACTATGATTACCTGAGACAGCAAAATGAAATGAAGCAAATTACAACATGTAAAAATAAGATAATTACAGTTTCTATAACTGAATATGGGCCCAGGAAGTTTAACTGTCAGCCAAATGTCCACAGAAATAAAAGCAGATACACTCTGAAAGTCATTTTTTCCCCTTTTCAGGATGCCACCCACATTGTCTTAGACGATTCCTTTACACTTACTCAATAAATTCTTTGTCTCACTATTTTAAGTGACAGTGATGCATAATTCATGACACCAAGCCAACTGAGAGTGCGGAGGGAGGAGATAGGATCTAGAGGGACCTTGACAGACTTGAGAGTTGGGCCCACATGAACCTCACGACATTTAAGAAGGCCAAGAGCAAGGTCCTGCACCTGGGTCACGGCAATTTGAAGCACAGATAGAGGCTGGGCCATGAGTGGATTGAGAGGAGCCCTGTAGAGCAGGACTTGGAGGTGCTGGTGGATGAAAAACTGAGTATGAGCCAGTAGCGTGTTCTTGCACTCCAGAAAACCATTCACATCCTGGGCTGCATCAAAAGAAGCATGGCCAGGAGGTTGAAGGTGGTGATTTTTGCCCTCTACTCTTGTGAGACCAAACCGGGGGTACTGCATTCACCTCTGGGGCCTCCAGCATAATACACAGACTTGTTGGAGCAGGTCCAGAGGAGGGCTATGAACATAATCACAGCACCTCTCTTATGAGGACAGGCAGAGGGAAGTTGGGTCTCTTCAGCCTGGAGAACAGAAGGCTCCAGGGAGACTTTTTGTGGCTGTTCAGTACCTAAAGGGGGCCTGTAAGAAACATGGGGAGGGACTCTATATCAAGGAGAGTAGCGATAGGACAAAAGATAACAGTTTCAAACAAAGAGGACGGATTTAGATTAGATGTAAGGAAGGAATTGTTTACTGTGAAGATGGTGAGGCACTGCAACAGGTTGCCCAGGGAAGCTGTGGATGCCTCCTACCTGGACATGTTCAAGGCCAGGCTGGACGGGGCTTTGAGCAACCTGGTCTAGTGGGAGGTGCCCCTGCCCATGGCAGGGGGTTGGAAGCAGATGATCTCTACAGTCCCTTCCAACCTGAACCATTTCATGAGTCTAATTTAGATATAAATACAGAGAGGATTAAGAAAACATGGCAGTGAGGTAATTTTTCTAGCGTCTGGGAACTGTGCCAAAAATATACGAGTTTACACAGCAGTTCAAACACAGAATTAAAAAATATGAGATAAAAGGAAAGCCAGACTCATCTAATGTATTCTCACTGGTTATGTAATGGATTAATAAACACCAGAGAAACTGAAAAATCTAAGGAGCTGAAATACAAAATCTAAAGTCAAAGCTTGGGCTCAGAAACAGAAGAGGAGCTCTCTGTGGTCATATTGTTGTTTACTTCCCTTTCCTCTCCCTGCCAATTCCACACATATTAGCTATAAAATAAGAAGCAATTTTAAATTCATGGCTTCAGGGTGCAAAAATTAATGTTATCAATTGAGTTGGCTTTAAAAAATAGGAACCAGATAATCCACATTAACAGGAATGTCTTTCATGTTCAAGTAACAAATACCCTTAAAAAACCCCCGGAAGATAAGTGATAATTTTGAAAGCAAAAAGGCTCATCTGCTTGGTGACAAGGGAGAAAAGAAGTAATTTCAGCTTCTCCATAAAGTACCACTCATGATAAAAGATCATCAGAATGCAGTGGTGTTAAAAGTTCATCATCGTTTTGCTCCTAAACATAGGTGGACTAAGAAAAACTTTTGATTTCCAAGAGAGTTATGAACTATTAAAGAGTACTAGGCCTACAAACATCATGCAGTAAGATTTAAAAGGATATATATTAATTTAAAAAAATGTTGCTTTTTTGATAACTATGAAGTCTAATAGTTCTTAAACCGTAAGCCTCCAGAACTCTGTAGTAACTGAAAATTGAAGAGGTTTATCCTTTTTGATAAAATGCATTTAACTTCATAGATAAAAGGTCAGTTAGCTGATCAACGAATTAATCTTATGTAGCAACTCCAGTTGGAAAAGTAATTAAAGAAAAAACATAATGAAATAAGTCCTAGTAAGAGTCAAAGGGCAAGGACAGTACACGTGCATTTTGTATGCTTACACAGTTGATTACCTTTCAAACTTACCCAGTAATTTCATCTGACTCTAACATAGTTCGAAACAGCCTACAAACTCAAAATGCAGTCCTATTTCCATATTTAAAAATATACGTATTCAATAACCAGTATGTACCTGTACTTCAGTAATCCTCATTCTAAACTATTTTAAAGAAATAAATACATATTTGCATATGACACTAGGAGTTACACGCAAAATAGCACGACACAATCTGACACACCAACAAGCTTAAAATGACATGATGATACTGACCTTTGAAGTAACAACTGTCGGAAGTTCCCACTTTGTGGACTAATAGTTAGATGGTGAGATAGATAGTTACACAACCGTGCTCCCATGTATGAAAAATTCGGGACAGATGTGGCCTTCCAAAATAAAAGTGGACAAAAATTATTCACAAACCCCATGATTAGGTTATCAGGAAATACCTTCAAAAGTTCTTTTGAAAATTGTGTTTAACCACAGCTGAACCACTTAAGAACATAAGATTAATAATTACTATGTGTCACACTAATTTTTGTTTCTCATCAACAGTTTGCTATATTCATTTCAACACTTAAAAAGTTCATTATCCTGTGACTTTGTGGCTTTAAGAAAACAACCAGCACTATGCCACGTGTCCTCAATTCTACTTCTCCATTGTGACCTACAACCAAACCATGTCTGAAAGAGACTACAAACTCTTTATGCAAAAAAATCCACAGTGGACATTAAGATGTTTTTTTCAGAAACACAGACTCTCTCAAGAAGCAATGAGTAGATTAAAAAAAAGTTGCCTTAATTCAATCTAAGAGCTATTTATCACAGAATCTGGTTTTGGCAACAGTGAATGCCTAGGGAGTGAGTAAAAGAACATGGCAAGTAAAGATAAGTACTCTATTCTGTACGTAGTCCAGCAATTGAGTAGCAAACTCCTGACACAAAGGCTAAAACAGTATCATTACAGCTAATACTTCTCCATAGGTCCTTTTTTGATAAAAGAAGTCCTGTAACTGTTGAACATTTGCACTTTTGCTATCTAAAACCAGGTGACAGCAATGAAATTCCACAATGTAAGTTACAAATGGTTTCAAAAATATGTTCCTTTAAATCTGATACTTTAAAATTTCAACTGGTGGAAAAAAGTGATTGGGAATCCAATAGTATGTATGCTGAACCTCTCACAGAACTTAATGCAGAACATCCCCTTATTTTTGGCAATTTATTACTGTCCACTTGTTTTGAAGTCTTCTCTCTTCTTGAATCCCGTGTTCAGTCTTGGGCCCTTCACTCTAAGAAAGACATTGAGGTGCTGGAGCGTGCCCAGAGAAGGGCAATAAAGCTGGTGAAAGGTCTCGAACACAAATCTTACGAGGAGCGGCTGAGGGAACTGGGGTTGTTTAGCCTGGAGAAAAGGAGGCTGAGGGGAGACCTTATCACTCTCTGCAACTACTTGAAAGGAGGTGGGCATCAGTCTCTTCTCCCAAGTAACAACTGATAGGACAAGTGGCAATGGCCTGCAGTTGTGCCAGGGGAGGCTTAGATTGGATATTAGGAAACACGCTTTCACAGAACAGGTTGCTAAGCGTTGCAACAGGCTGCCCAGAGAAGTGGTGAGACACTGGAGGAGTTTCAAAGGCGTGTAGATGGGGTGCTTACTGATATGGTTTAATGGTGGACTTGGCATTGCTAAGTTAATGGTTGGTCTTTATCATCTGAAACATCTTTTCTAACCTATAATTCTATAATTCTAACACTTGATTTGAGATTACTTCTCAGGTACAGCTTCAGTGAAAAGAGGTTCTGCATCAGTGGAAGAGGTTCTCCATCAGTTCTGCCAAGGACAACACAGGGATGCTAAGAGCTCACTACACTCCTCCTATAGCTTTACCATCTCCGAACATTTCTTTTCCATCTTTACCATCTATCAATGCTGTAGACGTGCTTGCATGCTCCTGCTTCTAACATGTTTGGAAAAAGCATCTTACTTAGCATGTCAGCTACCTTCTACAGTCAGAGAAAAATATGTACTCAATGTAAACGTACTATGTGCATTAAGTAGCTGGAAGAAAAGTAAGTGTCTTTGAAAGATACAAATTTAATTAATTAAGACAGTCAAACAGAATTTAATTTCCAGTAACAGATATACGAAATGGTTAACAAGCTTTTTGGTGCTTTGGTTAAAGCAGTCACTCAGACTAGAAGAGATGTTTTGTTTTTGTAGGGTAAAACACCAAACTAAACCAAACATGTGCACACAAATTCTTCAAATTTCATCTGTACTTTTTAAATATTATTTTTCTAAATAGTTAATGTGGTTTCTAAATAGTAGTTTCTAAATGTGGTTTCTAAATAGTTAATGCGGTTGCAATAGTTAATGTGGTTGCAATTAAATTTTAGGTATTGTGACACAGTACAGCAAAGAGAGACCAAAAAACATCTTAATCACCAATCACTGCAGTGAAATATAATCTTCCCTGAATTATTGTTGCTAATAATTCCAGCTTATCTCTGACTCTAAAAAAGTCACAATCTAAGCATGAAAGCTAATCTACCCATACATGCATTGAGAAATTTTAGTTGCTGTTACAAGAACAATCCACTGTATTAATTATCCAATAGTAAAGACTCTTAAGCTACGAAGTCAGAGTGATCAGCTTTTGGAAAACAAGAAAACTGGCATCTCACTCTGTCCAGAGAAATCAATCAATTAGGAAGAATAGAGGCAAGTATATAATTAATACAGACAGGCTAAGATACCTGACACGCAGATGAAGGGAAAACTGTAGAGCACTTGGGTTTCCTTCAATTGAGTCTTTTTCCTTCACAAACCTAGCATCTGTAGATCTGCTTAGTTGTGTTAAAGCAGATGCTTATAAATACACCTCAGCAATTTTAATTGTTTTGTGATAATCCAGGAAACACAAATACTTGAGCCTCAGCTGAATGCAGAAGAATAATAAGCACAGTTGATTTACACTTGAACACTATCCTACCCTGACATACAATAAAACTACAATTGGATGCTTTTGGATACTAGCACAGGCTTTTTTGTGGTGTTTTATTTTTCATAGACTTTAAGGCTGTTAATACACACTGCTTCTTAGCTGATGAAGGCACAACCAGCCATAATACCGGCCTTGTTTTTAAATAAGTGGAGGGGGAAGAGGCAACATTAAAGACTTATGTTAAATGAGAGTCAATTTATCTAACATACAGGAAGTTAAAAATGGGATAAAATCCTTTTTTTCTTCCAGTAAAGCTATATGGACCGCATTCACTTTTTTATTTATTTTTTTTTAGCTATTCTCCATGTGTTCAAATAAAGGATGGGAAAATGATACTGCCAAAGACAGCATAGGTAATTTTAATGTCAGATTAAACTGTTCTGAATTAAACGTGCATCAATTCTGTATGATAAGAATCTTAAGAGTCTACTGTTCTCTACAATGACCAACGAGTCATGCAGCTTTTACACACCCCAGGTTAAAATATTCTGGAAATATCTACGCGTAAAAGGTGAAAAAGAGCTTGCATTCTTCAAGGTAGAGTTTGAAAGTAATCAACCCAGGAAAGCGAGTGACACTGAATGCAATAAATAGCAAGCACAAGTGTGACTTCATTATCTGCTCATACTGCAGACAGTAACAGCAGCTCATTTGCTGAGCAACACATATTTAACTGTACTTTCCAATGGTTCCACCAATTAGTACAGAGTTCAGCTCAAGGTCTCTGTCCTCATTTCCATGGCCATGAACAGGACTAGACCTAGTTACAATTAGAACAGCTTTCTTTTCCTCCAGTTATGCTGTTCTGAAATAGGTATATTCCAAATGAAGAAGAAAGCCGGCCAATAAAGGAGCATTTCCCGAAGGGTGATGTGTACAGCATGATAAATTTAATCTTTTAAAATACCAAGGAAATAAGAGTATCTTAGTATTATGAAGAATTTTTTTTTTGCAGGATAGAGTAAGTAGTGCTTAAAAGCTTACTCAATCTCTATGACATCAATACAGCAATTCAAATATAACTCTCGTTAATTAGTGCTGTAATTTCAACCCTGTGACCCAGTGACAAAGGAAATAGTGTAAATCAGAGAAAATTACCAGTCATCCAAGTATCCCACACTTGAGTTACCATTTTAATCTATTATGCTAAATATTTTCCTGCTAAATATGCTAAATATTGTTCAGTCTAAAAAGAAAAAAAAAAATCAAATCATTAAAATACTGTGTAGACACGTAACAAATAATACTGGTTGGCATACCTTGGACACCAGGTAACAGAGCCATAATATCAGTGTTATAGAACAGAATATACAGGCTACCTGCTGATAGATGAGTTCAACAAGTTCTTGTAAAGCTTCATCTGCAGCGACCCAGCCATTCAACATTTCAGCAAACTGCTCTATTTCAGTTTCAAAACACCCTGGTTGTTCAGTGAGGTGATTTAGGAAGTCTTGTACATATTCTGCCAAAGTCAGATAGCCATCGTATCTATCTTCAAAGGAAGAATCCTGTAGCAGTGAAAGAAAATACTAAGTATTTAAAAGGAACCTAAAATAATGTTATTATTAATCTCCAGAAGTAACCATATAGCCCTTAGTCCTGAGTGTCTGCATACTTGATATTTCATTACATAGTTTGCTTAAACGTTTTTAGAGAGCATAGACCTCAATGCATCAGAAAGCTCCAACAGCCCTGTTATCTTAAGAAGTCAGGTGACAGGTTTTTATAGATCAGTCTCCCAGCAAAACACATCAAAAGAGATATTATAAAGACATCAAACAGTGTGCCAAGTTGAGTGCAAGATTAACTAACAAACTAGTAAGTAAGTTTATCTGTTAAGACTGAGTCTCAACACTGATTCCTGATGTACACACTAACTGTGCTGCAGATGCATGAACTGTACAAGGAAAAATAACTGAAAATTCGAAACAAAGTATTTTAGTCTTACAGAGAGCATATAGTGCTCCAAAATATGCAAAAGAGGGAAAAAAATATGGAAATACAATAAATACAGCATAATGTTCCCATGTAGAAACTACAGCCAGGAAAACTGAATTTTCAAAGTCGGCAAATTTGCATCTCTTGGCAATGGATGAAAGATTACAAGGCATGAAATGAGACTTTTCAAATGGTATTGCATTAATTTGCAGCTACTGAAGTTAAAAACAGATAGTAAACACACCTGTTCCCTAAAGAAAGGATGAGCTAGTACAATACTACTTTATCGACGTTTATGCTCTAGCTGATGGAACAGAAGGCTGCTAATTTTGTCCATTCAGAAATGAGCGTATGTAATAGTATCTAAAGTCAATACTGTTCTGGATGATTATAACGCTAGTAAACGAGAACAGCAAAGTAAGTAGCATATTTTACGATGTTACTAGTAATAACACATGACACATAATTCACTTTGGCAAACTACACAAAAGATTGTGAAAAGCATTTCATACAGATTTCAGAAGCGCAAGAAGGAGACTGAGGAGGGACTGCTAAAGAAAATACTTATAATTAGACGTTCAAGACATAAGGGTAACATACAGAGGATGAGAATTCTCAACTTATCTATTTAACACAAAAAGGCTTAAAATATACCTACTGTAACGAAAACTTCAGCTAAAAATGATAAAACACTTTACTTAGTGGACTTAAATACATTGATAATGTTTATAATTATATTCTCCCTTTACTCACTACCCCTCCCTTAATGAAGGGCTGTAGTATACTTTCTGTCTTCGTAAGGCCTCAGTCTCTCTTCCGCTGTGAGGCAACATGGATTTGTAAAAGATTTTTATCTGTATATGAACTGTGGAGAAAGACAGATACATTGCTGAAAATCAAGTACGGACATTGATTTTATGACCTGTGGAGAAAAAGCAGATTTTCCAAAATTCTTCAGAGACATGGGTGTTTGTCATAAGGGTATACAACTTAAGCTAACAGGACACACATCAATATAACAAATTAAAAACTAGAAAGATTACTCACGACATTTAAGTAAGTAGAATATTTGACCCATGAATAGTAAAGGCAAAAGTTACTTAATCTTTCCCATCAGGAATAGGAAAAAAAAAAAAGATACGGGTTTATGGAAACAGTGGCAAATTACTGCTACTTATAAGGATAAAGCCTGCAAGAACCTGATCAGGAGTTGGTTTTGCTTTAAGTTAGGGATTAGAGCAGAGGAACTTTGGAGACCTCACCAACCTAAAGTATTCTACAGTTCTAATGGTTTGGTGCTTACAAAGCCAAACAAAGGCTAACAGCCTATGCATAATCGCTATATATTCTACTTCTCTAAAGGAAACAAAGTTTTATTAGGCAATTTCAAATACCCCAGTAAAAGTTCTGTACAATAAACTCAAATTATTTTGTTCTGCAGAACTACTACATTATTGTGCAACTGCAGCTTAATTACATACAGCTGAACTAGCATCTCTCCAAACAACCCGTCTGAAAACTGTGCAGCCAGGTTGCAGGGAATGGAATTGCTGTAGCTAATAAAAACAGCTGTTTCTTCTGACAGCCATCAGGTTGTTACAAGATCCTCATTCAGCGGGAAGAAAGGTATCCTCCATATGCACGTGGTAAGAATTCAATTGTGGGAGGAGAATATCCTTGTTTCGGTAGGGGGCCAGATACTATTCGGCATACTGGTGCCCCTGTATTCTTCTTCCTATTTTGTAATTAAGAGGTTAAACACAAAGGCTAAAATCTGTACCACATTCATCTACCTGTACTAAATACGCAGCTCCGAAGGCAGTCTGAGTTATAGTAACTATGCCAGGGAATAGAACAAATGGGAAAGAAAAATCAGTAATTCAAACACGGTAATAAAGTTGTATATTGCTAAATGAGTACCACTTGACCCTTTAAAAAATAATTGAATTTAGCCCAGTAACTTCTAGACAAAAATCATATGCGTTTATCATTGGCAGATTTCAAAATTTAACAGAGATGATAGCACCAGGCACTGTATCAACTACAAGAGAACAAAGCAACTCCCTCTTGATTAGTTTTAAACAGCAGTTGACTAACAGGAGGCTCTAAGAACACACAGTCATTACAAATTTATGATTAAAAGTCACGCAAAATCAACTAGAAATTTTCCATTAATTTCAATTATTTCCTAGTCAAGCCAACACTGTTTAATTGTCCTTTATGTCTGATAGCTGTACGATGGGATCCTGGATTACTCACAACAAGAAAGTCACCAATTTAAAGAGTCAGTTCATGAGTTTAAAGACTTAACAATGAAACAGCTAAACAGGTACTAAAACTCTTCACATTTACATAAAGAGAAAAACTAGAAAGCCGACAGAAAAGATCCATGAGCCAGATCTTCTCTGAGGCTCTGTTTATGTACATGTGCTAATTACCACTTTCCTATACCCAGTAAGTATTCACAGTTATTTCCACTTAGAAATTTAGTTACTAATAATTTATGATTGCTTTGATTTTTCTTCAGACTTCTTGGGAACAAGCTCTTTTTCCCCATCAGATTGTACATATTCAACAACTTCTCAGTTGTTGCAAACTTAAGCACAAAGATAGTTGCACATTTCTAATAATTTATCATTGCCTTGACTTCTCTTCAGATATCTTAGGAACAAGCTGGTTTTCCCCTTTAGATAAAATTCAAGACGTTATTAGTTGCTGCAAACTTAAGGACAAACACTGTTGCACATATACAAAATCACCAACACATGCTGTACGAGATTAAATGGAACCTTCATGCTTGGCTAAACATACAATACCAACACTGAGGCTTGCTTAGCCTCCTTTTGCAAATTAACAGTAACTAAAAAACCAAACCCAAAACAAGAAAACCCTACACCAGACAGGGGTTGGGAGGGGAGGGGGAAGGATTCCACCTAAGCTAATTTACATTTAACTCCTACAAGTATAAAGTGAGAATGTTATTATGCCCTTCTGATGGAGTGACAGTCATTACCACATATTCATGCCAGAAAACAAGTCTTATATCTCCTGCTGTGAACCAAAATATCCTATAGGATGGACGGCTGTATGCAGAGAATTCTGCAGAGGACCTTTTTCCTGGTCAAGTTTTTCTGACAATTCTAATATGTCTTATACACTGTACCCCTTAAGCTATCTTCATGGGTAACTGATAGTTTTGAGTATCAGAACTAATTGGAAATTAAATATCACAGTAATCAAATGTTAGACACAGTCATTACAATAATGTACAATCAAAGAAGATGTCAATACTTTATTTCTAAACCAACAAATGCTTGATAGCAAATCCACTCAGTACTTCATAAGAGAAATATGAGTTTTCAGATGTAAGAATTCCAGGGAACATTAAAATTAATACTTTTTAGTTTTCACTTATAAGCCAGAAAAACAGAAGTTTCTCAAAATTTTGTTTTGATTCAAATTGCAAAACTCATAGTCAAAATCTGTGTAATAGTAGAGTCTGCTGAATGTCTTTATTGCAAGTGAGACCAACTTATGAAGTTAATTTGGTCATTAAAGAAAAAAACCACAAACTTTGTAATAGTGAAGGACAAAAGTCTGAAATGCACTATTCTATGCCTAGTATATCATGATTAGATTAAGGTCCCTGAAACCTACTCCCAAATAAATGTTCTAGATTTTGCTAGTGTTTTAAGATATATTTTTATTAATAGATGAGTCTGTCACATTTATAGCATATTCCTACAACATAGCAACCAGGAACTCCCACATGTGTGTTTTTTCAAAAGAGCTAAAAAGCAGCACTGCTGGCTTCAAAAACTTAATAACTCTAAGTATGCATTATGTATGCCATTCCAATTAACAGTTTTTTGGTCTTGAAACTGAAATCCTTTATTTGTAGAAAACATGTAACATGTATAGGGGCAAAACAGTATTTTTTCCCCTAGATTATCTATTCACCGAAGCATGTTTGTGTTAGGATTTTGTTAACAGTTGTATATTGGCTATGGGCTTATATTATTCAGGACAGTAATTCAATTCATCAAGCTGGCAGAGGTGGTAACATCAAGATAACATCAATTTTACTGCTGAGGAAAATACTTCAAAACACCAAACCACGATGTTCAGCATTTAAATTAAGTATTTTTCTGTAAATTATTAAAAAACCTACCTGTCCCAGTATAATTGTTTTTATCACTTAATTGATTATATTCGTAACAATAGTGCCCACCTGACTATATATAGTACTAGTTCGGCTGCTTGCATTACAAAAGGATATTCCAAAAATTCACATAGATCTTCCCTGGAGTAGAGTTACTGAAGCAGTAATACGGAAGACAACAGAGTAGAAAACAGAAGTGCCAACTTTTATTACATGATGCATCTACAATATTAAACTGAGAACATCCTAAGTCTGGCTGAAAATATGCTTAGTAGGTGTGTGGGTAGGTAACTCCTAGGAAAGACACTAACCCTGCTTTTTTGCCCTTCAGTGATACAACAGCACTGACAGAATTAAAAAAATGCATGAGAGTATACTGAGTTAGACAGTTATGGTATATCATAACCATGACGCAGTAAATTTAGGAAAGGTAAAGCCTAGCTCAGAAAAGCTAAAGTTCAAGCTTTCAAGCTTCAAAAACCTGTGAAATATGTGCAGCTAGCCTTTACTTAAAACGCAGCATAGATGGTGGCGGTCACCAAAAAGACAGCTTACTCAGATGTTGGGTGTAATCAATCCTGGGTTTAATTAACAAGGAATGTGGTTATCTGCAGGAAGCTTTAGCAAAATACCTCATACACACCATAATATTAACTCATTATCACTTAACAATCTGACAGGAACTTTGGAGATTATCAGAATTTTTGGAATCTCTTCAGCAAGTGGAGCATTCAAGTTATCTGATATACAAGATTTCAAGAAAACATTGTTAATTTGAATGTAAGTAAATTGGCATATACTAAGAAAAGAAGATAAACACTCACTGCAAAGTTCTGATTGAAGTTCTGGTTGTATCCTGATGGATAAAACTCTGGTGCTTTAACAGACAACTTTGATGTTACCACAGGAGACACAGCCACCTGAGGTTCAGCCATTTCTGGTCCAGAATCGGGAACCGAAACTTTGTCTTGAGATCCAGATGGAATTCCTGTCTGCTGCAGGTGTTCTGAAAAGTTTTTATTAACAGCTTTTCTTAAAAATTGCTGAACTAGTATGTACACTTACACAGAATACATGATTTTTGGACTTCAAATACACTTTTGTGTTTACTTCATATACATTGTTTTTTATAATTATAAATATGGTTAAAGTTTTCACTTTAGCAAACTCTAGATGTCTTTCTACATGAAAGAACGTAAAAAAAAAAAAGGTCATGGGAAAAGGACCAAAAAAAAAAAAAAAGGGGGGGAGGAAAGGAAAGGGAAAGGGAGCTCGCTCCTCTCCCACAAAAACACATTTTCTAAAAAAGAACTAACCCGAGAAACAAGTAAATCTGTTTCTGGTATGCTTGCTTATCTTGGGGATTTTTCATAGATTTCAGACACAAAAGCAAGACTTTGAAGATCAATAAAGGGAAGGCACCGATAATAATTCACAACACTGATTTTTAACATAATCCTTAAAAACCCTTAGCTATCACTGTTCTACTACAATATATGAAAAAAAAATCCAGTAAAAAGGTATTTAAAAAGCACATTTTCCACATTTTTCAAAAGTATGCTTATAGATTAGCTTCTAAGTTCTAAGTTATAGATTAGCTTCTAAGTTTACTGAAAACAGAACCTGATACCTACCTGAAAAAACTAACCAACAAACAAGGCTTTCTGTTAATGCTGTGCTGGGTTTATTTTTTGGCAAACCTTTAGGCTGGAGCTCTTCAGTAAGGGGAGGGCTGAGACCATCTGCAGCCAGATTAACAGATGGATAAAACGCACACAGAGACGTGAGGGCACAGAAAG
>NW_009710302.1:0-313 GCF_000703405.1 Apaloderma vittatum | reverse complement strand
AGGGACTACGTCCTGAAAGGGTCCAGCCTTCCAGGGGCACATCCCGGGGAGGTGTAGACCGTGCCTCCAGCCCTTGAAGGTTCACAGAAGGGCTCGTGGGCAACCACCAGCTACAGCCCAAGCAAAGCCACCGCGCAAACTACCGGACTAAGTGCCACAGATGCGGGGTGGAGGTGAAATTTCTCGGGGGCAGAGTAGCGTCCGGCGACCAGCTGCAGGCATGCTCCGGTCCCCGAATACGTCCTTGCCCCAAATTCCTCTGACCCGGCTGGAAGGCTGCGCGACGGCAGGGGGCGGGTTCGAGCGAAATGGC
>NW_009710301.1:7792-11040 GCF_000703405.1 Apaloderma vittatum | reverse complement strand
GGGCTCAGGGTGGACCGTACCAGAACCCAAGGGTCTGGCTCAAGAGCAGGGATGGGGAAATCATCTCTCACCATGTTCCTGGTTCTTCACACCCACCCCCAAGGTGTCTGTGTAGCTGGGTATGGACAGTCTGGTAGGAATGAGATCCTGCAGCTGCTCCCACCACCAACACTGCAGGTGAAGGAGACCCAGGTGGGTGTCACAGCCAAGGTGGCACCAGATCTCTCTGTCCTCCTCGGCCTGGTGCCTTCAGAGACTGATCTGGGCTGGGCTTCACAGTTATTACCTTGTGTCTGTTGCTCTGACAAGGGCTTGGCCAGGTTTTGAGCAGCTTTGTTCGAAAGGTAAAGCCTGTAAGGGACCCAGCTGCTGTCTGGATGAGGTGGCGCAGGTTGGCACACCTGTCGTGTAATCCTGCTGCTCTGTGGGCAGCTCGTGCTGTGAAAACTTCATCTCCTGAGGTGGGAGTGAAGGCCTTTCATTGCGAAATAGGACAGATGAGGACACCAAGGCAAAGGACTTGCTGAAATGTCTGAACCTGGGGGGGACAAACTCCTGAACAGCGAGGTGGGCCCTTGGGTGGGTGAAATCTGCAGGGAAGTGGAAGGTAGTGTTTGATCGCAGAAAGCTCCTGAGCCAAACTTGCACGGGAGGCAACAAACCAGACAGAGCTCTTGGCAGGAGCTTTCTCCAGTTAGGTTTGTTTTGTTTCTTTTTTTCCTCTAACTATTATGAGATCCTTCAATCCTATAGCTGCTGTTGAAATAGACGTTACTGGACAGGCAAGAGCTTTACCATTGTGTGTCTGTCGGGGTTTTTTTGTGGTAACCGAACACACCAAGTTCTGCACCATGAAGCGTGAAGAAATGACTTTGCCTCTGATTTCTAGGGCCTGCGTCCGGAGAGAGATTTCAAGGTGGAATGTGGTGGATTTTCAAACCGCCCAGTGCACAGCCTGAAACATGTGCCTGACACCAGGTATGGCTGCGAGGTCCTTCCCAGGGCATATTGGAGATGGAGAAGGGAGCATGTCTGCTGCAAGAGAGCTCCTTTTCCTCGCCTGCTTCCCAGCCCAGCTGGTCAGTCCTTCCAGCATGAGTCTGGGTGGGGAGTTGCTGCCCAGTGGTCCTCCCAGAACCATGTCTTGGTGTTTGGAGAGGAGGCGCCTGTCAGGGTGCTCAGCGAAACAGAGCACACCTTGCTGCTCCGGTGCCAAAAGCCGCCGCAGTGTGTCTTGTGGGGCAACTGGCAGGGAAACTGAGAAATGGAGAAATGGAATCTTCATCTTCCTCCAAAATTGAGCGGCGGGGGCTGCTGACATTATGCTTGCTCAGCAGGGATCCTTCCCTCTACCCCACTTCTGGGCCTGTACAGCTTCCTTGCTCTGCCCTTTCCTTCCCTTCTGCATTCAGCGCTGCGAAGAGGAGCTGAGCAGGCAGAGCAGGATGCTGGTGGCTCCTGTGTCTGCAAGATCATAAGGTTTGGGTTGGTTGGTTTTTTTTCTCCTGCTGTGGATTGTAGACCAAGCAAACACACTTCCCTCTGGCTGATTCATTTCACTTGCTCAGCTCTCTGCTCCTACACAAGCCCCCATTGCTTCTTCGGGGCTCTTTGCACCGGTGTTAGTCTAGTGGTTTTGGAAAACGTGCTAATTAAACGCTGTTGCGTGGGACTGTCTTTGCCTGGGCTGTGTGGAGCACCCTGGCCTCAAGAGTTCTGCATTTCTGCTCCTTATGGCCTCTTCTCTGCTCCAAGTGGAGGCAAGAGGTCCTGAGCACAGGAGGAGCAGCAGGCCGGTTTGTCCCAGGCCAGGGTTAAAAAGGCTCTTCTCAGCTCCTAAAGAGTTCCGTGGGGTTCTTTTTGTTTCCTCAGCTTGTTGGTGACGAGTGGCCCACCAGACAGCTCCCTCCAGGTCTGGCAGGTGTCAGCAGAGGACTCCGGTAAGGGAACGTGTTTCTGAGTGTGAGTGTAATTTCTCAGTGTCTCATAGAATCATTAAGATTAGAAAAGACCTCGAAGATCATCTAGTTCAGCTGTCAACCCAGCACTACCATGACCATCAAACCATGTCCCCTCCAGGGATGGCGACTCTGCCACTGCCCTGGGCAGCCTGTTCCAATGCTTCACCACTCTTTTAGTAAAGAAATTTTTCCTAATTTCCAATCTAAAGCTCCCCTGGTGCAACTTGAGCCTATTTCCTCTTGTCCTATCATTAGCAATTTGGGAGAAAAGATCAACACCCACCTCACTACAACCTTCTGTCAGGGAGTTGTAGAGAGCAATGAGGTCTTCCCTCAGCCTCCTTTTCTCCAGGCTGAACAACCCCAGGTCCCTCAGCCACTCTTCATAAAACTTGTCCTCTAGACCCCTCACCAGCTTCATTGCTTCATCTGCTCTTGTGAAATACTTTGAAACCACCAGAAAGGAAATGCAAAACGCTACTAGAAGTTTTCTTCTTCTTCTTTGAAAATAAATATCTCGACTCGCAACTTCCCGTACATTTTGCTAGATTTTTAAATGGTTTGTTGGCAATCCTCTCCAAGTGTCTTGGAAAGAGTAGTTTTTTTCTGGAGAAGGAGGTTAGACATAATTGGATTTCTTATCGGTTTAGCAGGTTGCTTTGCGAAGTATCTTTCTGAAACGGCTTAATCTTGGGGATTACTTAACTCCTGATGTCTTTTACGTCTGCTTACATCTCTTTCAAACAGATGTTATTAAATCTGTAAGTGCCATAACCACAGAAAATGGCACTGGGCAACCTTGGGCTAAAATTGCAACCATTTCGACCAGAGCCCCATGGGTCCTTCACGGCTCGAGACTGGACAACGTTCAAGTTACAGAGGTTGAATCAAGGAAAAATGTCTATATGTCAGGTATTCAAATGAAAGGTGTTGGGGTTTAGGTAAAGCAAAGGTAGCTGCTCAAGTGACAAACGTTTCGTTGGGTGGGTACTTCCAGACATATGACAACGGGTATAAAGATATTTTCAGGAAGCTCATTGTCCTGAGGGAAGAGGTTACAATGCTCTGGTCCATCTCCAGCTACTCGTTACTCCTGTGACGAGGATTTCTCAGGCTTCTGCCCTGCTTCCAGGGACAAGGGGTAACATCTGCTTTCTCTGGCAAGGTTGTGATGGAGAAATCGCATGAATGCTCTTTGCAGCATCTTGAGATCTGCCTCTTTGATTTTTTTTTTTTTATTTCTAGCCTCCAAAACCAGCGAGGAGCTCAGTGGCCTGGCCTTCCTGG
>NW_009710301.1:3240-7732 GCF_000703405.1 Apaloderma vittatum | reverse complement strand
GGAGGCTGCGTCCGTCCCCTCGGCGCTGTGTGCCGAGCACTGGTGCATGGCAGTCGGGCGTGGGCCTCGAGGTTCTGGCTCGAGCTCCCAGCCCGTAGCTTGCCTCTCAAGCGGAGGGCACCTCGTCCTCACAGATGTCAGAAAAACCTCCGAGTTCTTGGCCTCAGCAAAGTGCCGAGTTCCCTCTCCTCGCTCAGGTGCAGAGTTCCTGTGTGTCTCCTGGGCTCCTGCTCTGGAAGGCTGCCTGGCTGTTTCAGGTGTGTGCTTTGGCCAAAGATTTCTTTTTCTGTTTTGTTTTTTTTTTTAATCTGTATTTCTATCGAGGGCCAGTTCACCCCACCTTGCTTTAAACACTCCAGTTTGGGGGTGGTTGTTCAGAGCGCTCTTCCCGGAGCCGGTGGCACAGCGAGCTAATCTTCTGCTGCAGCTGCCCCCAACAACTGCAGAAGGGGCCTGGATGGGTTCTGGGGGATTCCCACTTCCCTCCCGGGAGAGCAAAGTCCCCGAGCACTTAGCAAACACTGCCCTGATAGTGCCAGTGACGGCCTGGCTGTTGGGATTCTGATAATACTGGCTGGGCAGCAAGGCTGCCTCTTGGCTGGAGGATTGCAGATTCAGACCGGTGAATCAGCAAGCTTTTTTGGATCTGGCCTGTGTTCTCCCCAGCAGCTGTTAGCTCGAGCCGAGCTCCTCAGAGGTTTGGAAGCTCTGCTGTCACAGGTTTTCAGTACGGGCCTTTGTTCTCGTTTCCATCTCCGCAGCCCTGCTGGGAGGCGAGCCCGCTAGGACGAGAGCAAAGCAATTTATTTCTGCGCTCTCTCACCATTCTCTTTTATTCAAGGTTTTGATGGGACCGTGCACGTGTACGACACGCAGAGTTGGGACAACTCCGGCAGGGAAGTGGAGCCGATCTTTATCCACAAAGGCCACGTGTTCGGCGGGCCCGGCGGTGGCAGAGACCCTCCCCAGGTCACGGCGCACACGTGGCATCCGCAGAAACAGAGAACGTTGCTGTCGGCAGCGAGCGACGGTTCCCTGCACGTTTGGGACTGGGTTCAGTCTTGTGGGAAGTGTGGGTAGGCGGTGCTTTCGGTGAGATGGGGTGGGTTTCCTGTTTCCTATGTTCTAGTTTGCGTAGGCTGTGGAGGTATCTGCACGCACACACCGTTTTGAACCCGTTGTAGTGAACAGAGACAAATGTAAAGAGTGATGTTTTGATATAGTAAAAAATGTTGGTTATGTTGCTTGTTCTGCTGCCTTCAAACAATAGCTGTGACTCCGTTGGTAGCCTGTAGTTCTGGTTGTGTCTGCTAGCAGAGAACATCCTGCTGTCATTTTACTGTAGACACTTGTGTCTGCACCAGACTTTTCAGAAAAGGAAAAAAAAAAAAAAAAAAGCACAAGTACAGTTTAAGGAAATGGGCTGTTCCGCGACGTATTTAACCTGTTCTTTTCAGGCCTGAAGAATGGGGTGGAAGGTCGTCCTCCTCGTGGGGTGTTGGCGTTTTGTCACGTGTGTGTGTCACAAGTTGTGGCCTCTGCTCAGGAAGTCGCAGTGCAAGCGCAGCCCGTTTGCAAAAGGAACAGGAACGACCTTTTTAGCCCCAGCCTGCTACAAGCTTTGCCCTCCCCCTCCCTGTGTAACTGGAGAGCACACGATCTAAGAAAACACGTTGGTATCGCTTGGCGATTTTCCCACCAACTGAAAGTTTAAATTTGATCGAGCTAATGTGATTTCCTGGGCCTGAGGAAACCAGGCAACAACGACTTTGCAACGCCTACGCTGTTACCAAGGTGTTACCTGGGGAGAAAAAAAAAACAAACTGTCTGCTCCTTAACCCGAGTGTGTCTCATCAAGGAGGGAGGCCAGAGCCCGGCAGGGGTTGCTCGCCCCGGTCCTGGGGGCTTGTGTTGCTAGAGCAGCCCAGCCTGGATCCTGGACCAGAAGAAAAGTTTGCCCGGGGTGTGCCAGGCTGTGTCCCCTCTGTTCCTCATCCCAGCACCCTGCGTTTGCCATCCCCTCGTGCTTCTAAGTGCCTTTTCGCGGTTATTTCTGGGGTGGGGAACCACTGCTCCGCTTCCCTGGGCGGCGAGGAAGCTTTTCAGGGTGTGATGCGAGGTGAGAGCACAGGGAGGGGGCTGAGGACAGGCGAGGCGGGTGAGCTGGGGTGAAGGTTGTGCTTTGGGAGGAGTGGTGTGCGGGAAGCCGGGAAGGCCGTGTACCCGGCCAAGCTGTGTCATGGCAACAGCCCTTTGCCTTTGAAGGATGAAACCTGCTCCCATCTTCCACATGATAACGGGGAAGCTCTGTGCCGTCGCCTCCCAGCACAAACCCACTGGGCTCTTCCACCCTACACCCAAAAATTCTCCATGGCAGCACGTGAAATGTCCTGCCCAAGGTTTGTGTCACCACCGGCAGCAGCGGTTGCTCTTCCAGGCACGGAGAATGCCTGTTAGAGCCCAGGAAGGGGTGAGGACTCATGTGGGAACACCTGCCTGGTCCTGCTTTCCACCCCTGGAGGGTGCCCCAGCAATACCAGTCCAGCTGTGCCAATGTCAAACTGGTGTGAACGGGTTCTCTAAAGGGGGCTGGGGGGATTTCTGGCCCCGTGAGGGCTGGCTAGGAGAGCTTTCCAGTTTCTACATCTGCTATTGAGTGTGCACAACCTGCCCTGCCCCTCCAGGTTCACGAGTTCAGGAGGTGGCTTTTCAGTCCCAAAACTCGGACCAAGTGCAGTCCCAGGAGGGACAGCTGCTGGGGACAAAGGCACAGAGGGTTTCCTGGGTGGGATCCTGCTGCTCAAGGCATCTTTTTTTGAGCACACCTGGGAGCAGAAGATTTGGCAAACAGAGGTGCAAGAGCTCAGCCGCTGCAATTTCTCTGGGCACGAGATGCAGCCTCTAGATGGAAACTCCCAGCAGGATGAGGGTCTGGTTTTGGAGACCACTGCAGCCTTCCAGCCACCAGGCTCCAGCTGTGCCACACCATGATGATGCAGGGAGCGCAGAGAGGACAGGGAAGCAAACTTGCTTGGCTTCCTGGAGAAACGGGACTTAAGCAATAGCACAGTTTGCACTAATCTAAACTTCCCATTTTATTTTTCCCAAAATAACTTAAGCTTTCTTGTCCAGTTTGAACTAGATTTGACAAGGGACTGGAGATGTCCAAAACAGGGAGTGCTTGCAGCTGCTCTGGAAAGGGATCACACACAGAGGAGGGATCTCCCTTTAAACTTGACGCTGGAGAACTGGGGGCAGTAAGGGCGTCTCTCCCAGAAATGCACCACGTGGACTTTCAGGCCACGCCTGAACATTTGATCTGTTTGATCTGTGTGACTGTGGGGACTTTGGCTTTGCTTGGCCCTTGCTGGGGAAGGTGGGGATGGCTCCTGTCCTTGGCACAAACACTGATGCCTCTGAGATGGACCGACCTCAGGGCGGTCTCTCCTTCCCCTACGGCATCAGCGTGGCAGCTGCATCGGCCACGGATATGTCCAACCTCTGCTCTCCGTGGGGCCATGGAAAAGTCCTCCAAAACCTTGGTTTGGGCGTCTCTACACTCACTGCTCTCCCTGGCTCCTTCTCAGCCCCTTTTAGGGCAAGACATGATTCCAACCCAAGTGAGCCTGGGTTTTATTCCGCAGCGCAAGGTTGCGCCCTGCAATGATGAGGGGAGCTACAGCAAGGGCAGGAGCTCGGTCTCTTGCACCCAAAAAGTGATTGTGAGAGCAGAGGGGAAACTTAACGCAACTACTTTGTGCAACACCAGGGGCTGAGAGGAGGGTGATGCTTGCAGCGCTGCTTCTGACGGTGCTTTAGGAGGGTGCCTGGCTGTTTTTAAGGACTGGGGACTTCTGCTTTGAGGCTTTGCATTGCTGGGCTCTATTTGTGGCTGGACTTAACAGGGCAGCACCTGTGTGTGCCTGTTCCCATGGCAGTTGGAGCACTCTTGTGAGTCCAGGACACCTCCATCCACATTGAAGGCCATCCAAGTCACTGTCCCACACACCAGTGACACAGGTCTGGTCTCCAGCTCTCAGCATCATCTGTGGGAGTTGCTCCTCCCTTCTGCTACCACAGGTACGAAGGGACAGCAGCACAGGGCTGGAGAGACCTCAGCTTTTACAGCTGTCTGGCTGCTGTAGGAGGTTGAGTTTTACGATGAGCACTGCGATGGTCATGGGAATCATGCTTGCAGGCACCAGCTGCTGGGTGTATTGAGCCCTGCAGAGCCAGCCTTTAGAGCACAACTTCCTAAACCATCAGCTACGAGATATTCCTCAGCAGGCTGGACATCACTCATAGAATCACAGAATCACAGAATCACAGAATGTTGGGGTTTGGAAGGGACCTCTAGAGATCCCCCAGTGCCACCCCCTGCCAGAGCAGGGTCATCCAGGGCAGCCCCACAGGAACGCGTCCAGGTGGGTTTGAAAGTCTCCAGAGCAGGAGACTCCACACCCTCTCTGGGCAGCCTGGGCCAGGGCTCTGG
>NW_009710301.1:2578-2878 GCF_000703405.1 Apaloderma vittatum | reverse complement strand
GGACGCTCTTTTCTGGATGCCCCCCAGGACCCCTCTGGCCTCTTGGCCACAAGGGCACGGTGCTGTCCCAGGGACACTCGCTGCCCACTGGGACTCCAAGGTCTCATTTAACAAGTAGTTCATTACTCCACCATGCTCATCGAGTACCTCACCTTTCATTTCCAAAATCATGCCCAGTCCCTGCTGCAGGACACAGAAACCTCCATCTCCTCCTCGTCTCCTGATGAATCATCTCTGTGTCCCCATGGCAGGGGGTCACAGCTGTCATCAGGGCAGAAGGGGCAGGGTGGCTCAGCGGAG
>NW_009710301.1:1722-2561 GCF_000703405.1 Apaloderma vittatum | reverse complement strand
CTGGTCCTGGCCGGGAGGAGCGGGATCCCCCGCGGCGGCCGTGTCCATCTGTCCTTCTAGGAGGGCGTCCCAGCTGAACGGGAGAGATGCCGGCGTTTCTGGGGCAGGTTATACCGACGGCGTCTGGTTCGATGCCCTGCCCTGGATGTCTGGCTCAGCTGGCAGGAGCCCAGGCAGGGCGGGCTGAAAGCTGCGTTAAAAATCCTTTCTCACCCAAACAAGCAAGGTTTTGGTTGGTAGCTGAGAGCCACAAGGGCGGTGGGAGCCGTGCGGGTCGTGCCGGCTCCCTTGTGCTCCCCGCTGCTTGGTGGGAGTCTCATGGCATTTTAGCATCGATTTGTGTGGTTTCTGCTACAGCCCGAAGCTTGTGGAGCACACACAGGCAGGGGGACAGTTTGTGCGAGCTGCTGGCATTTGCCCGCGGTGTCTGGGTGAGCTTGGAAGCCAGGACGCTGCAGGGAGACACGATGGCTGAGATAAGGAGGGTCTGGGGGGGGCACTGGAGACAGACACCGAGTCCCCAAAACCAGGTAGGGGTGTCCCAGCACCGGGCAGGGCTGGAGATGGGATTGCTGCTGGAGGCTTATTTGCATAACACATGATTAAATTAATTTGCCAGCAAGGAAAACAAGCAGCTGAGGATGGGACCAACAGGAGCGTGACATGCTGCGACAAGAAAATCTGCACTCCTGAGTTTGAATCTGACTTGTTGGGGTGGGACAGCGCGGCAGAGAGGGAGGAAAGCAACTCCCTTCCCCCCCCTCAGCTCCACGATCGGGTGCCACATTGTAGAAAAGCCCCACGACTGTGCCAGCTCCCTGGTCCTGAGCCAACACAAG
>NW_009710301.1:1309-1701 GCF_000703405.1 Apaloderma vittatum | reverse complement strand
TTTATTCTTCCTTTTTTTTTTTTTTGTCTTTTTTGTCTTGAGTTTAATAAACTAGAATAATTTATTTTGACAGAACACAGAAACATCACAGATATGGTGGAGAAACCAAAGAAGCAGGTATCAATGAACAGTACAAAGTAACCACTTTACAAAAAGAAGTACCACGCTGCCCATCAGCCTTACCCAAAAATAACAGGGAGGAGGACGGGGGGGGCTCAATTCTGCACCCGCCCCCGGACAGAGAGGGACGGAGCCATCCCCACGCGTTGCTCTCAGATGACAACGCTGACCGCAAGGGCACAATAAATAGTGAGAACAGCCTCTCGGTCAGTCGGGGGAGACCCAAGACCCCGGTGTGTGCCTGCGGGGGGCAGTGGGACGTGTCCCCAGGG
>NW_009710301.1:704-1161 GCF_000703405.1 Apaloderma vittatum | reverse complement strand
GCAGCGCCAAGCTGGGAGGCACAAGATTGTGGTGAAACACTTGTTAGGGTGTTCCCCTCCCTTCCCTCCTCTCCCCTCCAAATACGTGCTTGACCCCACGCAGGCACAGACAGGGAGGAAAACATCAACCAGAGGACCTTTGCAGTTTGTGGGGAGGGCAAAGCATCCCTGGCGTAACCCTGCTGGGAACCAGGCCTTTACACCACGGCCCCACTGTTGTCGAGAAGAGGCATTTGCAGCCTCTCCCGGAGCGAGCATCACACGGCCGACGGCACGGACTCGCTGCCAGACCCTTACTCCACCTCGACAGCTCACAGCTCTGAGCTGCCTTCCTCCAGGGAGGCTCTATCGGCGTAAAAAACGAAGAATAAACCCTTGGGTTGGCCGCTTTACGAGGATTTGAGGAGGGTAAGAGCAAAGTGGGAGCGACGCCCCAACCATCTCACCGGCTCCAAAC
>NW_009710301.1:348-673 GCF_000703405.1 Apaloderma vittatum | reverse complement strand
AACCCCTGGCACCGGGTCGAGCCTTTGGCGGGGAGAAGCCGGGCTCAGGTCTCGGGCAGGGTGCAAGGGTCAAAGCCAGGCTCGAGCATCCCGGGGAGGGAAGGCATGCAGCAGGGCCAGGCAGGAGGGGACAGGAGATGGGAGAAAGGACAGGACAGCTGAGGGGCGTGGGTGCCCTTTCCCATGAGCAGGCTGCCTAGAAAAGATCCCCCCCCCTCCCTCCCCGTAGCAAACTGGCGTCGAGACTGGACTTAATATAAAACGCGTAAAATAGGCAGCTCATAGGAAAGGGGGGCGGTAAAGGCTGTGGGGGGGCTGGGCGGGG
>NW_009710301.1:0-272 GCF_000703405.1 Apaloderma vittatum | reverse complement strand
CCGGGCCCTGCACGGGAAACAGCAGCTCTGGCAGCTGGATGAAGAGTGACAACACGGCACAGCTGGAAGGTTATAATCGCCGTCGCCATCGGGCGATCCGTAGGCTCCCGGTACAGGTAGAAAACAAAATTAATTATACAAAAGAGAAGAAGCCTAATGCAACGGGTGTTACTGGCGCACGCAGGCGGGGCTGGGGGGGAGCCGGCTTATCTGTCGTTGAGCTGCGGGGAGTTTGTCCGCTCCTCCTCGTCCTCCTTGTCGTCCTTCATGCC
>NW_009710300.1:1720-1938 GCF_000703405.1 Apaloderma vittatum | reverse complement strand
CCCTGGGCACGGGCAGAGGACGGGCTTTCATTCTGTGCCTTCTCTGCACACACCAGGCTCCGGGTTGCTTCTCCAGCACAAGGTGTGGGAGACACGAGTCGGGTGGCCATGGGCAGCCCAGCCCTGGCAGAGAGAGGGACTCCCTGCCGTCACTGCCCGGGGCACCGAGATGCCAGCGGTGGGCTGTGGTCAGGAGGGGGAGGGACTGATGTGACCTG
>NW_009710300.1:1259-1603 GCF_000703405.1 Apaloderma vittatum | reverse complement strand
GCTGGAAAAGAGCTCTAAGACCATCAAGTCCAACCGTCAACCCAACACCCCCATGACCACTAAACCATGTCCCCAAGTGCCACATCTGCACAGTTTTTTGAACCCCTTCAGGGACGGCGACTCCACCCTTGCCCTGGGCAGCCTGGTCCAACTCTTCACCACTCTTTCAGTGGAGAAATTTTTCCTAATGCCCAGCCTAAATCTCCCCTGGTGCAGCCTGAGGCTGCTTCTTCTTGTCCTCTCATGCCATGGAGTGTGCTACAACTCAGTAGCACTACGTAGCCCTCCCCTGCACCCCTGCCCCAAGGAACCATCCTGGGGCGCAGCAGAGCCCACACAAACTC
>NW_009710300.1:649-860 GCF_000703405.1 Apaloderma vittatum | reverse complement strand
TGCCCTCTCCGGGGGATGGCCCGGCTCCATCTCTGCACCCTGTGGTGGCTCGGAGCAGGGACGCCGAGTGCCCTGATGTCCTGTGAGAGCCTCACCTTTCTCCAGGATCTCTGACTGCTGGCTGGAGAAGACCGTTCTCTTCCTGGGCTGGGTGCTCAGCCGGCCCTGCAGGCAAGACGCAGCGCCCTGGGAAAGGAGCTGGGTCCGCGGG
>NW_009710300.1:0-210 GCF_000703405.1 Apaloderma vittatum | reverse complement strand
GAGGGTGATGCCCTGAAGCTCATCTCCACGGTGGCTCTCCCATGGCCTCGCCTGAGCAGGTGCCAGGGATTCTCCGTGCCGGGGCCGTGCCCATCTGCTCGGCTGTTCGTCAATCCGGGCAACCCTTTAATTTTGGTGGACTGACAAGACTGAGCGCAAGGCAACCTGCACCTCAGAGCTGGAGACGGAGAGATTTCGAGGGGTGGGTCT
>NW_009710299.1:647-3912 GCF_000703405.1 Apaloderma vittatum | reverse complement strand
CCGCTCTGGTGAGACCCCTCCTGCAGTTCTGCATCGAGCTTTGGGGTCCTCAGCACAAGAAAGACTTGGATCTGTTGGAACGGGGCTAGAGGAGGCCACAAAGATGGTCAGAGGGTTGAAATACCTCTCCTGTGAGGACAGGCTGAGAGAGCTGGGGTTGTTCAGCCTGGAGGAGGCTCTAAGGAGACCTTCTAGTGGCCTTCCAGTACTTCAAGGGGGCTACAGAAAAGCTGGGGAGGGACTTTTTACAAGGGCATGTGATGAGGGACAAGGGGCAAGAGCTTTAAGCTACAGCAGGGTAAATTTAGATTAGATACGAGGAATAAATTCTTCACTGTGAGGGTGGTGAGACACTGGATCGGGTTTCCCAGAGAGGGGGGAGAGGGTCCCCTCCTTGGACCAGGTTGGACGGGGCTTGGAGCAACCTGGTCTGGTGGGAGGTGGCCCTGCCCATGGCAGGGAAGTTGGGACGGGATGATCTTGAAGGTCCCTTCCAACTCAACCTATTCTATGATTCTGTTGCCCTCACAGTTCACACAGAGGCCCGGGTCAGGCTGTCAAGACAGGTGGTTGCCAGCTGAAGGTCTTAAAAAGAGAAGCGCAACCGAAATCTGTCCCTTCTACCACAGCGGGAAATATTTTGCTCCTTACC
This sequence comes from Apaloderma vittatum, assembly GCF_000703405.1. NCBI lineage: Eukaryota > Metazoa > Chordata > Aves > Trogoniformes > Trogonidae > Apaloderma > Apaloderma vittatum. Next base: position 3,260 of record NW_009710299.1, on the reverse strand, counting down.
AGTTCGACTCCTGCCATCCTGTGCTGAATTTGGGGCAGGTAGCCCAACCAGCGGATGATTCCCGAAACCCGATTCCCCTTGTCCAAGGTGATCTGAACCATGGAGTTCACCTCCAGGGACGGATTCCCGCTTTCACACTCCTCGCCGCTCGCGCTTATCTCTTGTTTCATTTGGTTCGGGGTTCCCAAGCCCACGTCGGACTCGAACGGTGGAAATAAACCTGGCGGGTGACAGAAAACGTGGGGTGAGGTGGGAAGGCAACGCCTAATGACAGACACCTCTGGATCTCATCTAATATTAGGCCTGTTTGGAAATCACAGACCGCACGGAGCTGAGCAGCAGAGACACAAGGCGTAACTCCCGACGGATACGGCCAAACTGGTCCAACAGGATGAGAGGGGACGGGATCCTGCTCCTCGTTTCCCCGCACACGGCTGCAGACGCCTGGATCCAGCCCTTCACGGAGCCGTTTCCGACTACAAGGGGGTTATTTCCAAACGATTTTTCTGCTTTTAGTCAGACGAGTCAACCTGGTGAAGAATCCTAACGAGGGCTCCCCTCAGGCCGGCCCCGCCAGCCGTGCAGCGTCTTTCGACAGCAACAAAGAGATTTCACCGATTCCTTGTCCTGTCCAATGACTCAACGCCACCGCTGGCGGCATCTGTGCCTTTCTGACTTCGTCTGGCATAAGGGTGAGGCTCCTGCTCTGTCTTCTAGAGCTAAATTAAAGACTCTTTAACCAGCGGTGCCTTCTCCCCTAAGAAATACCTCCACGTTGCAACCAGGCTCTCTTCTTCTTCCTGACAAATGGGCAGACTCAGCTTTAATTGCCTAATGCAAAGAGTTTTGTGCAGGACTTAAGACTTTTCCACAGACCTTCTCTGCCTCCTGACCACCTCACTCAGGACTAACTGAAGCTTTTGCTGGACTTTCAGTTCATCAGGAGCCTCCAGACAAGAAGTAAATGTGGAATCCTCAGGAACGTAACACAGGAAGGACATATCTGATGATAACCTACTTTGCAAGTTTTCCTTCACGACAGAGTCCATCGGGATGTCTCTGAAAATGTCAGTTGTTCCTTCTTCTTCCTGAAAGGAGATGAAAAAGAAAAAAAAATAAAAATCCTGCTTTATCAGACAGCGGGCATCCCTGGAATCCAAATCTATTTTTTCAAACAGGCCTGGAAAGTTTACACGTAACCTCATCACCCTTTCAGACCTTCCTTCCACTTGTTGCCCCATAGAATCGTAGAATCACAGAATGTTGGGGGTTGGAAGGGACCTCACAGGATCACCCAGTCCAACGTCCCTGCCAGAGCAGGGTCACCCAGGGCAGCCCCACAGGAACACGTCCAGGCGAGTTTTGAAAGTCTCCAGAGCAGGAGACCCCACACCCTCTCTGGGCAGCCTGGGCCAGGGCTCCGGCACCCGCACAGGGAAGAAGTTTCTCCTCAGGTTGAGCTGGAACTTCCTCTGTTCTAATTTAAACTTATTATTTCTTGTTCTGTTACTGGGCATCACGTTTTTTATAAAATACTCCTAATACACCTCGAATCCTGAGTCCAGAACTGGTGTCCCCACCCTAAGAGGGACACAGAGCTGTTGGAAGGAGTTCGGAGGAGCCACAAAGATGATCCAAGGGCTGGAGCAGCTCTGCTGCGAGGACAGGCTGAGGGAGCTGGGATTGTTCAGCCTTGAAAAGAGAAGATTCTGGAGGGACCTTATCCCTGCCTTGCAAGGCCTGAAGGGACCTACAGGGAGGCTGGGAGGGACTTTTTACACAAGTATCCAGCAATAGGACAAGGGGAAATGGATTTAAATTAAAGGAGAACAGGTTTAGATTGGATCTTGGGAAAAAATTCTTCAGTATGAGGGTGGCAAGACTCTGGAATAAATTATCCAGAGAAGTTGTGGCTGCCCCCTCCCTGGAGGTGTTCGAGGCCAGGTTGGATGAGGCCTGGAGCAACCTGGGCTGGCTGAGAGGCGTCCCTGCCCGTGACAGAGAGGTTGGATTAGATGATCTCGAAGGTCCCTTCCAGCCTAGGCCATTCCAGGATTCTATGAAAATCCCTCCAAAAAGAAGAAAAAGCAGCGAGGCTGCTCTTACCGGACAAACTTTCACAAACCATTGGGTTCCCTCGCGGTAAACCGCCATCGCTACTCCTTTCGTGAGGACCTCGTCTACGTAGAAGCTAACGGCGTCTCCCACTTTCACGGGAACGTCTTCCTCCGCCTCTGGCTTCGGTTTCTCGCACTCGTCGTCCAGCGCGGGGGTAAATTGGATTCTGCTAAAGGGCAGGAAGATCCCGCAGTACCGTTTGCACTTGAAATACTCGACGCCACGGTAAGATCCATCGCTGCGCCCTCTGTTTTCACCCTCGCCCTGAAAACACGCCGGAAAGGTGCTTTACAGACGCAAACGTTACGGGAAAATAAGCAACTTGCCTTCTTGGCCGCTTTACCTGTAACTCCACCCCGAAGAAGAACGGAGACAGAAGAGCCGACGAGGTTTTGTAAATGCTCCCCACGTAGCGGATGACACCGGGGAAATATCGCCGGTCGATCTCCACCATCACTTTTTGGCCCGGCACAGCCTGCAGGGCTGCCTCAAGGC
>NW_009710299.1:0-616 GCF_000703405.1 Apaloderma vittatum | reverse complement strand
TTGGTTGAGGGTTGTGTTTGGCCTGCCGTCGGCCAGGAGGAAGCCGACCATCTCCTCACGCAGGGGCTGAAGGATTTCCACGTTGAGGGTGACGGTGGAGCCGTCGTCCAGCATGACGACCTTCAAGAAGCAAGTCGGGGGCCTGTCCTCGGGGAAGTTGCGCAGGTAATTTCTCTCGCTGCAAAAGCACATGTTGCCAGCTTGGAAGTATTTGTTGCCGTAGACGCAGTCTTCCGTGAGGATGTAATAGCAGTTGCCGTCGGCCGCTGGAGGCAGGAGGCTGGTCATGGTTGTCCCCCTGGGGAGTGAGAAAGGAGAGAGTCACGCCAGCGAAGACGTGCGCGTGGTATCGCAGGGTAAGCGTTCGAGGCCACGCCAGACGAGGCTTCGAGCAACCTGGGCTGGTGGGAGGTGGTTGTGCCCATGGTGAGGGGGTTGGAATAAGATGGTCTTGAAGGTCCCTTCCAAACCAACCCATCCTAGGATTACGATCTCAGAAGGATTTAGGTTGGAAGAGGTCTCGAGCCCAACGTCTGCGCTCAAAGCTTCCCCCAGCTGAGTTTTCAGCATCTCCAGCAAGAGAATCACAGAATTGTTGGGGCTGGACAAGCCCTCT
>NW_009710298.1:308-2695 GCF_000703405.1 Apaloderma vittatum | reverse complement strand
CCTCTGGGCCACTTATCCCCTGCTGGTGCCAGTCCCACAACAAGTAGCCCTGAACCTGTCCCAGTTGGTCACATGGGATGGACTCCTGGGAAGGGGGACTTGGACAAGCAGGGGCCAAAGATGCCAGACTGGGACCAGCTCTGGCTCTTGGGGCTGAACTTGAAGTCACAAACTGTGGAGCCCTGACTCCTGTCCCTGCGGTCCCTCCTCTTCTGACCCCACCAAGGCCGCTGGAGCTGAGGGAGGACATTGTTTTCCTGCGTTCCTTTTTCAGCCCTTCAGCCTGTGCCGCAGAAATTCCCAGCTGTGTACTTTAAGAGATTAAACCTGCTTTGCGGCTGTTTACTCTGCAAAGGATGTCTCTACATTGAGCCTAAATGTAAAATAATTCATGGACATGAAAATTAATCTTTCTAACACGATGTTGCAGCTTAATAATTGGGGTTGGAGTTTCACTTTAAAGACTTGCAATTTGTTTGGGGAAATCTTGCAGGCACAAAGCGAGCGTCTTCTTTTTTTGTTCCTCCCATCATGACTGCTGGAGCCTGGCACCTAATTAATTGACAGCATCTCGAGGAAGGCTAGACATTTGCGTAGCTCTTAAAATCCTAGCGTCTTCTTTTTTTGTTCCTCCCATCATGACTGCTGGAGCCTGGCACCTAATTAATTGACAGCATCTCGAGGAAGGCTAGACATTTGCGTAGCTCTTAAAATCCTCGTTTTAAGCCAACCCCTTGCTGACCCACCTTCCCAAGAACCCCCTCAGACAGCCCCTATGGTCCCTCGGCTTTGTGCGCCCGGAGAGCAGCAGCGTGAGAGAAATCTCCTCAAAAGACACTTTGTGGTGATGTTCTCCCGCGACCAGCACCACGACAGGCAGAGGCCTGCTCGGGTACTGAATTGAGGAGCTTTATTTCGGCGGTGGTGGTGTCAAGCAGAGCTGGCCAGGGTGTGGTACTTGCACCGGTGGCCCGATGTGGGTTCGGGAGGCTGCCGTGCCTGATGGCTTCCTGTGCCCGATGGCTTCTGCTGCCATTGCCACCCCAACGCTGCAACTTGCTGATGGCGGCCCCAAACCCAATTAAAAGGAGTCGACGCGGCGCCTCAGGCAAGCGGTTGTGTGTTACCTCTGGCAGAGCATCTTAAAACCTCGTGGTGTGTTCTGAGTCTGCATTTTCCGAGGCATCGTCCCTCCGGCGGGATGGCGGCGGTGCTGTAGCGTGGCTGGTGTCCAGCTGGTCTCACCCACTCCGACATGCAGGTTTTTTCTTGTGAGAACCAAGTTCCCAGGTTGAACTGGGGAACCTGTCAATCTTTCTTTAGGTCTTGTACGTGTCTTCATTCATTTCTCCCTCTTCCAGTGGTCAGTCAGGTTAATGGCGCTCTGTCTCCAGAGCCACAGGGCCTTTTCTGAAGAGTTTGTTTTTAATTGTGCCTTTCCGCAGTGCCTGTGATCTTGAAGCTTCTGCAGGGATGGTTACTCCACCGAGGTGCAGCTCACCACTTCCCAACCTTAGTCCTTTCACAGCAGCAGCTTCTGTGGGTCTTACACTAAAAACGAATGGCAAAGCTTTACAGCCAATCTAGAGAAACAGCTTAAGTGATGAAGCAGCAAGAAGAGGCAAGTCTGGACTGATGCACTTGCTGGACTAAACATGCATCCTGTTCCTGCCTCAATGCTCCAGCTGTTCCTCTCTGTCCAGAGAAGAATCTTGGCTGGAGGGGTTTTTTTTAGCCCAGTGCCCCACTTGGTGCAGGGCCAGTTGGGTGAGGTTGGTCGTAAAGCTTTTCTGTTTGCTCCGAAGTAGGTGAGACCCAATTTCCATGGCGTGCGGCCAAGCGCCAGCCCCTTTGCTGGCAGTTGTAGGGAGTTATCGAGCTGAGGTGCAAAAGCTTATTCCCTAAAACAGGAGCAAGTAAAGATTTGGCAGTGACCATCTCAAGCCAAGTAAGTTTTTGATTAAAAACGGAGGTTGGTCGTAAAGCTTTTCTGTTTGCTCCGAAGTAGGTGAGACCCAATTTCCATGGCGTGCGGCCAAGCGCCAGCCCCTTTGCTGGCAGTTGTAGGGAGTTATCGAGCTGAGGTGCAAAAGCTTATTCCCTAAAACAGGAGCAAGTAAAGATTTGGCAGTGACCATCTCAAGCCAAGTAAGTTTTTGATTAAAAACGAGCACAGTAAATTGGGGTGGAGATTTGAGCTCAGTCTGGTCGCTGCACCAAAATAAAATGGCAAGAGAAGGAAACCGGGGAGCAGAGAGCCTTCAGCTGCCTTCTGCAGTGTAGGGTACTCGGAAGGCATTTTAGAAAGTTAACGTTCACTTGTTTAGCAGCCGGTCGGCGGTGCTAACAGGGGCTGTGACCTCTCTCGGTGGCGCTGACCTTCCGCC
>NW_009710298.1:0-281 GCF_000703405.1 Apaloderma vittatum | reverse complement strand
TTGGTGAGCAGCTGCCTAATTTTGGAGCCTAACTTCAAAATAGCGAACGTTTAGCCTTTGCTCCCAGAGAGAAAGTGGCAGGAAGGAAAAGTGGTGCTGCTCTGCATCTCTCCTGGATTGCCCTGCCACACCCCCAACAACGTTAAGGATCGGAGCTATCTCACATGAAACATCCTTCATGGAATATAAGTTTCCTAGCCTGAGTCGAGCAAACTAATTTTGGAGCCTAGCTTCAAAATAGTGAGCATCTGGTATTTGCTCCCAGAGAGAAGGTGGCAGGA
>NW_009710297.1:0-1942 GCF_000703405.1 Apaloderma vittatum | reverse complement strand
AGACCCTGTCCCTCCGCCCTGACCCCAAGTCACCACTGCAGATGGACACAGGGTATCTCCAGGACCACAGCCCACCCCTCCCACAGACCCAGCTCCGCGAGGCGGTGACGTTTTGGGGACGAAAGCGCGGTACGCCAAGGAGACCGAGCTGCACCTCCTGCCTCGCAGGGACACTGGGCTGCCGCTGCCCCAAGGGGGGACGGGGCCACAATGGCATCCCCAGGACCAGGACACGCGTCCATGGGACCCGCAGGACGCGGACACACTGCTGCGACACCGTGAGGACCATTGCACAGTGCCACGGCGCTGGGATACATGGATGCGACACCATCCAGAACAGGACATGCTGCTGTGACACCCTCAGGATGAGGACACGCTGCTGTGGGACAGAAGGACCAGGACACACAGACACGGCACCCTCAGGGCTGTGACACACGGACATGGCGCCCTCAGGAACAGGACACGCTGACAGGACGTCCTCAGGAGCAGGACACGGTGGCACAGCACCTTTAGGACCTGGACACACGGAGCCACGGCACCCTCAGGACTGCGACACACGGACATGGCTCCGCCAGGACCAGGACACGGCCACGGATATGTCTTGACAGGACAGAGGCCACGGTACCACCGAGGCCCAACTGATGCTGCCATGGCACCCTCAGGACCAGGACACGTGGCCACGGCACGTTCAGCACCAGGACACGCTGCCACAACATCCTCAGGACCAGGACATGCAGCAGTGACATCCCCAGATAAGGACGTGTGGCCATGACGCATTTGGGACCAGAACACAATGCCACAGCACTCTGAGGATGAACACACGTGGACGTGACACCCTCAGGACCAGGACACGCTGTCACGGCACCTCCAGGTCCAGGACAACAATAAGCCACGGCAGCTTCGAGCCCGTGACAGCCTCCCACGGCAATCTCAGGACAAGGCCACGCTTCCATGGCACGCCCAGGAGCAGGTGATGTCACGGCAACACCCTCGAGACCGTGACATGACGACACGGCATCCTCAGGGCCTGGATGGAAGGACACGACACCCACAGTGACACTGTGAGGACCTGGACACACTGTCGTGGCGACTTCATATGCAGGACGTGCTGTCACGACACCCTAAAGAACAGGACACACTCGGTGACTCCTCTGGACCAGGACACACCACCACGACACCATCAGGGGAAGGACACATCCACGGAGTCCTCAGGACCAAGGCACAAGGATGTGACACCAAGAGGGCCCAGAGGCACCTCCAGGACCAGGACAAACTGCCACAACACCCTGAGGACGAAGACAAAGGGGGGTAACGCCACGAGGAGCAGGACACGGAGCCACAACACTCACAAGACCAGAGAACGAGGTCACGGTGCTCTCAGGACACAACGTGCGGCAGCTTCAGCTCCAGGACAAGTGGCCAAGGCACCCAGAGGGCCAAGAGACGCCTCCACGGCACCCTGGCACCACGAGGACCCGGCCACGCTGCCACGAGACCTTCAGGACCAGGATGCAACTCCAGGTCAGCCTGAGGACCAAGATGACCGGAGGTGACACCACGAGGACCTGGACACAATGCCACGGCACCCTGAGAAAAACCACTCGAGCAAATGGCACCACGAGGGCCAGGACACGGTGACACAATAGACCCTGACACCCACGCGTGCGCGCGGGGACAACCGTGATGGGTGTTCCCACGTGTGTGTGTGTGCGCAACAGGCAAAGCCGGGAACCGCGGTGACAACCTGTTGGAGACACGTGCGCAAGCGCGACACACGGAAACGTGCCTGATAACACGGCCGGCGTGCGCGCGGGGACAACCGTGATGGGTGTTCCCACGTGTGTGTGTGTGCGCAACAGGCAAAGCCGGGAACCGCGGTGACAACCTGTTGGAGACACGTGCGCAAGCGCGACACACGGAAACGTGCCTGATAACACGGCCG
>NW_009710296.1:1347-1719 GCF_000703405.1 Apaloderma vittatum | reverse complement strand
CGAGCTCCCTGAGTGCCAATTCCGAACTCTCCGGGTGCCAGTTCTGAGCTCCCTGGGTGCTGATTCCGAGGCACCAATTCCGAGCTTTCTGGGTGCAAATTCCAAGCTCTATGGGCACGGATTCTGAGCTCTCTGGGTGCCAATTCCGAGCTCTCCCTGATTCCAGTCTCTCCAGACACCGGTTCCAGGCTCTCTCTTTCCCCCGTGCAGGGAAGACAGTTGTGCACCAGCTCTCGGTGTCGCTGGAGGACCTGTACAACGGCGCCACGCGCAAGCTGTCCCTACAGAAGAACATCATCTGCAGGAAATGCGGAGGTGAGCGCTCTCGGGGCGCTGCCGGGGGGTTCCCCGGCATTGCTGGGGGTCGTCCAC
>NW_009710296.1:0-658 GCF_000703405.1 Apaloderma vittatum | reverse complement strand
GCCCGTCTACAGGAGCCCCTTCCAGAAGGGAAAACTCATCCTGCAGTTCCAGGTGAGGAGCCGGGGTAGAACCTGGTGTCCCTCTGACCCCCTGTGCCCACCCCAGCCTGGCCCCGTGTCCACCCCAGCATCCCCGTGTCCTCCCCAGTGTGTCCCCTTGTCCTCCCATGTCCCCATGTCCACCCCAGTGTGTCCCTGTGTCCACCTCAGCATCCCTGTATCCTCCCCAGTGTGTCCTCTTGTCCTCCCATGTCCACCCCAGTGTGTCCCCATGTCCACCCCAGTGTCTCCATGTCCACCCCAGCATCCCTGTGTCCGCCCCAGTGTCCCCTTGTCCACCCCAGTGTCTCTATATCCACCCCAGTGTGTCCCCGTGTCCCCCCCAGTGTCTCTATATCCTCCCCAGTGTCTCTATATCCACCCCAGTGTGTCCCCGTGTCCCCCCCAGTGTCTCTATATCCTCCCCAGTGTCTCTATATCCACCCCAGTGTGTCCCCGTGTCCACCCCAGTGTCCCCGTGTCCACCCCAGTGTCCCCATCTCCACCTCAGTGTCTCCCTGTGTCCACCCCAGTGTCCTCACCTCCGCCCCACGCATCCGTCTCCCTTTCTTTTTTTACTTTTGATTTTCCCCTCTCCCAGGTGAAGTTCCCCGAGCCC
>NW_009710295.1:0-3452 GCF_000703405.1 Apaloderma vittatum | reverse complement strand
TACCCTAATAAAAAAATACATTAAAACCAGTAGTAAGGTTTATTCTAGACTTTTCCATGTCGGAGGCAGGCACAGGAGGTAAAGGAGTTTTATTAGTAATTAAACAAATTTTAAAAGTGGTTTATTCTAGCAGGGCTTTTATTTCTTGGGCGATATTTATCCTGCATTTCTAAGAGTGGTGTTGGGTTTTTTTTTTCCTCTCTCCCCCCGCCTCGTTTGTCATCGTAGTCTGGATGAAAAAAATGCGCAAAAATCAGTGAAAATAAAATATTTTCTGCTAGGCTACTGTGAAAAAAAATCGCGGCAAAGGCTCTGCAGAGAAAATATCCTCCCAACGCCGGGGGAAGGAGAGGGAGAACTTATCAAAGTGTTTAAAAATAATAATAATAAAAAACAAAAAAGAAGAAGCTACATCCGCACTCCATCCGTCATATTTAAATCCACAAATCTAAGTAGTTTCATCCGAACGAATACTACAGAATGACATTTATCTATCAAAAGGGTCTGGAGTTAAATTATTGAAACTACAGCCGCAGCAGTTAGTTTTGGGCTAAATGTTTATGTTCTGTAGTCAACACAAGAGAGTCGCATCTTCAGATGACATCCAGTTATTTCTGTAATCACTCCATCATTTCCCGAGAAAAAGAGAAGAGACCATTTTATGGGGGAAAGTAATTTGAAAGAAGATTCGCTCTCCACAAAGTGGCTTATTCAGAAATGATCATAGCTTCGGCATTACTGAAATTAGACTCATCTACCCGCCTGAAGTAAGAAATATCGTCCTATTCCAGGCTTTTTATTAGCCAATCAAATTTCCTTCGGATCTCCATTTGTGATTTGTGAAAAATATAATTCCTCGAAAAGCTGAGTTTGAGCATATTGCTTATTTTCCCTTAATTTATTATTCTAATCACAGCCGCCGCCTCGCGATAATGCAGCCATTAGGCGAAAAAATTCGTTTAGATTTTATATTCCGAAATGGGCACGGATTATATTTGAGAGACAACGAATTTCTGGGGCATTAAATTTTTTTTTGTGCGCGGATGGAGGCGAGAAAGGAGGGAGGGGAGGAAGATGCGCGAGGGCGAAGGTGGGGGAAACTTCGTGAGCTAGATTTGGAGGGAGGGGGGGAAAAAAAGGCAATTCTGTCCTACTTTATTTATTTAATTTTTAGCTCGTCCTATTTTTTGCCTCCCGGACTTATCCCCCCTCAAACTCACAGCTCTTTTATCCCCCCTAAAAAAATATTACCCTAATGTTGGGAGAAGGGAAGCGGTTTTATAGCGAGGGAGGAGGAGGAGGAGGAGGAAGGAGGGGGGGGGCGGTTTGGCTGATGGAAGGAGCTAAACGATCGCCCCAAACCCAAATTAGCAAATGTGCGCCCAGGTTACTTTCTGCCTGCCAGAATCAAAATTTCCTCCTTCACATTATGGAATTTATTATCTTGTCTGCTCCTCTGGAAAACGGGATCTCTATTGTGCTCGGGAAGCTGTTGTGGTCGTAGTTTCCCCCCTCGTAACTTTTAACTACCTGTTATAAAATTTATTGGTGGTTTGTAAAGTGAATAAAGTAATTTCCCTTCCATCCGGTTGTATTACAACCTTTGTGTTGTTTGGGCAGACAGACACGCATCCAGCCAGGGAGAGAGAGAGAAAAAATAAATAAATTAAAGAGGCAGGGAGTGAGGACACCCCCCCCTCCCCTCCACACTCCCCCTTTTTTTGTTTTTTTTTTGGTTTATTTTCCTCAATTAAAATGAAATTAAGGCGCGGAAATACGTGACCCAAAAAAAACAGAGGAAAAAAATAGTAATAATTGTGTTGTCCCTGCGCGGGTACAGAGGGAAATGGGTGAGAAAAAATTGCGGCAAAATGTTTTATCTCCCTGGTTTTTTTTTAATTTTCTTTAATTTGGCTGCGGTGCGTGAGAGGCCTTGGGAGCTGCAATTTGGGGTTGGCGGGTAGGGGGAAAAAAAAAAATATATATCTCTTTTTGCATAAGGGGAAAAGGAGCAGAAAAGCAGGTTTTAACGTGGGGGAGGCTGGGCTTTGCGGTTGCTTTTTACACCAGTTGTGGTTCTCGTGGTGCCTCCGGAGCAGGCCTCGACAGGGCGGAAAAATGTCTCTCCCCTTCCCAAATCGATATTTCCCAGCCGTCTACATGGATCCCCCCCCCCTCCCCGGCTTGGAAAAAAAAAATAATAAAAAATAAAAAGAATTCCACTTTTTTTTTTAATCAAGCATTGCGTCCCCGACGCTGTGGCGTGATAAAACAAAAGGATGTGGAAGGGGAGGGGGGAAGAAATAGCATAGAAAAAAAATATATTTAAGTGCTTTACAAACATAAATGTGTGTGTCCCAACAGCAAATCGTAAAACTGGGCGGATTTAGGGAATTTGGGAAAGGGGGTGCAAGAGTTTCTGGGTGAATCCCGTGCGTTTGGCTCAAGTTTTGGGTGGAATTTGGGCAGTTCCAGGTGCCCTTCGGGGCGCTGCGGGGATGGAGTGTGTGTGGGGGGGGAATGGGGAGGATTTTTGGGGGTGGAAGAGGTGAGGAAGGACAGATTTTGCCCTGGGAAGGTTTAATCTGCAGCGGACACACCCTCCGCAGAGATGGTCTGGCAGGGAAATTCGAGGTGGTCAGAAAAAAAGTAATTTTCCCTATTATTTTTTTTTAAACTTATGCATATCGCCCTTGATTATTAATGAAATGTTTTATAAAATTAACATGTCCTCGAAATTTAAGGAATTTATTTTTCAGACCCAGTGTGTATCATATTTTTTTTTCCACTGCCCTTTTTCCTCGCTCTGTGCCTATTCCCCCCCTCCCTTTCCCGAATTAATTAACGCGGAGACTAATAACGCTGAGCGCTAAAGGCCAAATCTCCGTAGTTAAAATAAAAAAAAAATGCTGAGAATTAACCCGGACAGCTAATAATCATCAAATCAAATCTTTAAAGGAAAAAAATAAAATAAATCCCACCCTTCCTTCTATTAACGCATCGCCTTATAAGATAAAAAAAAAGAAGGGGGGGGAAGCGGGGGTCGCAGAGGGGAAAAAAAAATCCTAATATTAAAGCAGAATTGTATAAACATGGCGACAGACGAGAGCATTTGCACTCGTCACAAAAAAATGCAACGCATTCCTGGTTGTTTGCAGAAAATTTACAGCTGAGCAATAAAAGTTTACGACTGAATCACAAGTTGGATTGGCCACAGGAAGTCATGTGGACTCCATCCATGAACGTGAACTTTTTATTGTGGTTTCTCTTATGACTCTTTCGCAGTAGTCTTTCCTTTAACAGTCCAAGCAGTGCCAGGGGTAGGATGGTATTTTTCCCCCCCTTAATTATTAGCGTGATGATGCTTTTTTAATTTTTTTTTTCCGCTTTTAAAAAAAAAACTCTGATTTTTTTTTTTTTTTTTTGCCCCTCTCCTTCCCCGGTTTCTTCGG
>NW_009710294.1:0-6276 GCF_000703405.1 Apaloderma vittatum | reverse complement strand
GCGCGCTCGCCTCACCCCGCTGATTAAACACAATTTCAAACGCCATCAATTCAATTTCCGAGGCGCAAGTGCCACCAGCATCCCGAGGAGATTGCCCCCCTGTGATAACCCGCCCACCCAAAACGCTGCTAATTTCTGCTGAAAATGCCAAGGCAGGTCCTGGGGATGGCACGAGACGTGATAAAAGTGACACCTCGCCTCCGGGCTCTCATCGATCTGCCATCCACCGCGGCGTCGAACCGGACTTGGAAAGGCTTTGGCATCGGCTCCACGTTTTGTGGGGGCAGCGGTTCCTAAGGGTCTCCTCAAAAATAAACTTGAAATGAGGGGAGGGCCAAGCTTTGCAGCCTTTTCTCTACTGTGAGCTCAGCTGAGGCTCTTAAACCCCGAGTGCTCGACACCAGCACACACCACGGGGCAGCGCAGGCTGTGGCTGGCACCCAGGAAAACCCCAGAAAAAAAAAAATTTTCTACAGATTCATCTGCTTCCACAATGCAGTTTGGCTTTTCAATAGCCCCCAAAAAAATAAAATAAGAAAGTCTTCATTTCTTTACAACAGATCCACCCGACGGGCGCATCGCTGCGGCTTCGGGATTAATGGGTTGAACACAAAGCGGTTGCAAAAGTGCCCCGTGAGGGCAGGGGCTTGACCGCTGAGACAAAGAGCCAAATTCCCCATTCCTTGGCCCCTGCACCGTCACAAACTCCTCAGGACGTGCCCGTTGGGATCCCGTAGAGCCCACGGCACGTCCCAGCTCCGATTTTTTTAACACCAAACGGGGCGATTCAATCTGAAGCGTACATCTGCAGGAGCAACACAATTATCTCTCGGAGTTAAGCGTTGATGGATAGAAGTTTTAATTACCAAACCTTTTCATCCTCCCCCACATGCAAGAAGTGTATTTTCTGGCATGTTTATTTAATAATAAAATATGATAAAATTACATGTTAGTGGAATAAGTGCACGGCTGCGCGTAAAGTACAAGATGAGCTGAAGTCTGTTTTGTCACCAGAGCTGAAAATATTAGCTCCTTTGATCTCTTTGGCTCTGAAGCAGCTCTAAGAGGAGACAGCAGCACCCACCCCACGGCGCGTGGAGAAGGGGGGTCTCGGGGGCTGGACCCCCACTCCTGCCTCTGCACGTGCTGGCGCGCTCCCCGCTCACGCAGGGCACCCGAGAGGCTGACAGCCCCCGCTGCTGCACACGTCTCCGGCTCTTGATTTACCCAAAGAGAAGAGCAAGCACACGCCAGCTGCCTTAATCGCCACGGACAGGGCTAAAGGGTGCCCCTGTCACCCATCAGGATCATTTAGGGCTTGGGAAGCGCCCAACTCCCATGGGGAACGCCCGTTAGAGCTCCGTGCTCAGATCACTCTTAATTTCTTAGTTGGCCCTTCACACCGTTGTCGGGTTCGTGTATCGGCGCTGCGCGGTGACGCTCGCTGATGCCTCCCATCGCCTGGCACCGGGATGCAGGAGCAACCCTCTGCTCCCAAACCCAGCCCTGACCAGCAAACAGCAGCAGCCTGTTTGAGAGACAGAGGTTCCTCGCTTCCCCACGTCTCGACCCGAGGAGGTTGAGGTCTCTTCCCCGTCTTTACTTCGCATCACAGCCCACGAATACATCTCCAGCAGGAAATTTTTACCACCGCCCCTCCCTTGGATATTCACAGCCAACCTGCTAATGAGTCTTTGTGAAACTTGTGCCTTCTTACCTCTAATTTTACAGCCTGTTAGGATTTGAGCTCTGTGGACAGCCTCACATTTGGTTTCGAATTATAGGCTGAGTGGCTGTTCTCTCCTATTATTGTGCTGTCAATCTCGTATTAGCACATTATAATATGGTACACTGAATGCATCTGTTCTGTATATCACAAGTCCTAATTGTCATTTGTTGAATCACTTTGTCTTATATGATTGTTAAGCAATTATTTCATCCAAAGCAGCTTAAACTTTGATTACCGTATAGTGTTTACAGGGATCAAAGTGAAATCAGCAGCCGCTTCAAACATTTTGCTGTCGAGTGTCTGTCCCGCGCGCGCGGAGACGCCGAAGCATCGGCAGCGGGGAGAGACTTGATGACCTGTAGGTTCCTGCCAGCTCCAAGCCCATCCTCCTGCCCCAAGGGAACTGTTATTTGTCCAGGATGGTTAAACGTCCAGCAAACGTGTAGGTAATGAAAGAGATGTGAAGTGACACTGCTGCCAGGACGGCTCATGGAAAGCGGCTCTCATCACGGGTGGCACCAGCTGTCCCAGCGGTCCCCTGCGGTGGGGCAAGGGTCTGCCGTGGAATAACACCCCACGCTTCTCCAGAGCTTTCCATCGAGGATGCTCTCCCAGCTCACAGAGAGTTTTGCTCCCAGATTCAATCACATCCCGGACCAGCCCGGCCACGCGAACCTCCGCAGCGTGGTGGGTCCTGCCCGCGAGCGGGGCAGCAGAGGAGAGGGCTGATGCAGCACAGAAAAGCCTGTGGCATACAGATTTTTTTGTTTTTTGCTTCAATATCCAACACTTAAGTCCTCAAAGGGGCACTCGGGTAGCCCACGGGCCTCGCACCAACCCCTCTGCTCAGAAATCGCTGCGGAGCCGGGAGGGTGCGTTCCAGGCTGGCAGCTCTCTGAAGTCGGGGACGCTGGCATGCACAGTCCCAGGGCATGGGAACCCAAACCAGCCTCCCAGCTCCAGCGAGGAGAAAGGGAGGGGTTCCCCACCAGGGGTTTGGGCTAATCCCCAGAATATCTGGCTGACAGCATCGGGAAGGAATGTTGGGCCATTGTTTAAGTAGCCCAGCCAGGATTGAGAGGAAAAAAAAAACACAAAACGAAAAAAGCCCAACATGCTGGTAGCTCCTTAACCCCGAGATGTTTCCACAAGCCAAGGAGGATACTCAAACTGTCAGGAATCTTCTGCTTAAAACCGTCTCCTTTAACGAGATTCGAATTTAACCCGAGCACGGCTCGGAAGCCCCCTCTCCCCAGCAGCCCCCAGCACAGCTAGAGCACACCCCAATTAGGAGATGAAGCAGACCTTCCCCTCCTTTTGTTGCAAGCTAATGAATTCCCTCACGCAAGGAATCTTCCAAATAATGGGCCCCAGACCCTAGAGCACCGAACCCTTCATAAATCAGGACTGTCCCCACCATCCGGCCACCGAGGAGGAAGAGTCAAGGCTGGGGTGTAACCAGCAAGTGGATTTGGCCACAGATGTCAGCCACGACCCAAACTCCTTGGAGAAGGTCGTTCTCCCGTCTTTTCACCCCAAAGCACCGTTGGCAGGACGTCACCGCGGTGGGATGCGGATCTCCAGCCCCAGGGCAGCATCCCAGGATGCTGGGCACAGGTTTAGTCGCTTTTAAGGCTGATGCAGCCCATAAGAGCATCATCCCACAGCTCACACCCCTGAAGAGGGGCTTTTTCCAGCTGCTTTTTCAGCTCCAGCTCATTCTGCCACAGAAATGGTTCAAAATAAGTTACTACGAAAATGGATAATTCTTGAAAGAGGTGGTGAACTGTACAGCCATGAAAAGAAATTCTAGTTCACGGATGCACAAGTTGTCTTCTCAGCCTCTTTTAGACAAAAGAGGGTCCTTGCACAAACAATGTAAGTTTGGGAAAGTTCTGTTTGTGGTAGGAAAAGCACTTTATTCCAAAGGCATCCGGCCTCTCAGGCAGACAGTGAGTCCTACCCATTCCCTGCACCCTAAAGAAGCGGCAGCCAAAAAAGAAAACAAACCAAAAAACAAACAAAAAAAAACAACAAAAAACCTTTAAGGAAGTTGTCAAACGCAGCGATGAAAACAAATCTGGAAGAGCAGGTAAAAGGTAGTGCCGTAAACTGCAGCTCGAGAACCTCGCGGCAGGTAAATTGCTTTTTAACAAGCAGACAAGTTCTATCAATAGCATCTACCGTATGTTTTTATAAAGTGCAGAAATATGTTTTTTAAAGGCCAGTAAATAAAGTTCCTATCGATTTGATCTCAAGCATAATCTGTTTTTCTGTCTGCCACCAACAGTGGTAATAAAACAGAATCATGTAACGGCGTCTGGGCTAATGCGACTATACATCACGGCCGGGGCCGCGTGCTCGCCGGCGATCTATCATCTTCTATTGGGATTGCTTAGCTGCAGCATTTATAAACTCGGCCCCAAATTGATGCAACGTCCAATTTTCTTTTCCAATTTATTTTTGGTTGAGCAAAGCAATATTGAGGCAGGACGAGGAGTGCGCATTTCCCGTCCGTCCAGATGTTCGCTGCCGCTCCCGCTTCCTCCGTGGCCTGGGAAAGGGCCCGGCAGCAGCTCCTCCCCTGGGATTTTCGGGAAGATGCTGATGGACAAGTGGAAAAGCATCAAGGAATAGTAAAAAAAAAATCCTAGGAACACGTCTAGGATGATGTATTAAAGTCCAAGCAGTGGCAGATTCCTATCAAAGGTCACCTCCGCAAGGTTGCACCTCGCTTTAGCAACCTTAACGCACACGTTCATTGATGTTGCCTCCACCAAGGAGCAGAGACCTTGAGCTCAGGTCGGGCGAGTTGTGGTCCCCATCACCCGTATCTGGGAAAAGGACATTTCCCATCCTTGTTCCCCACCTTGGAAAAACTGATAAATATTTCCAGAGATAAAAACAAACACTCCTCCTTTGACTTTTTCGGTATTTTTTTTTTTCTTGAGGAGACAAAGTGTTCCACAGAAAGCAGACACTTCCTACACAAATTTTCATACTCAAACCTCGAGTTTTTCTGCCACGGATTTTGGCAGAAAAAGCGTCGCCAGCCCATTATCCAGCCCCTCTCTCGCCACTCCATCCACGAGATCGCCGAGGCTCAGTGGGGCCATAGCACCCCATCGTGCCAAAAAGCATCACATAGAGACAGAGATAACTTTAGAAAAAGGGAGGTTTCCCATTCTCACTTGGGAATAATAATAAAAAATTAAATAAAATCAAGTCTCCTGACCTCAGAAATCCTATTGTAAACCATAAAAACGCAGCCCCCCAAAAACACCTCAGCCACAACACAGGGTGAGGGAACTCATGTTTCCACTTGCTTCAAGCTGGTTTTTTTGGGGGAAAAAAAGGTTATTCTGAAGCATTCTGACATGACCAGGTGTAACAAAAAATAATAAAGATCTTCCTATAGGGGAAGCCTGAAGAAATTCAGAGCCAGGTCGCTGTGATTGGTTTAAGACCATTCAGCCCCTCGCCCCAGATTATAGCCCCAGCTTGCACCCCGCAAAAGCTGGAAGCCTCCAAGGTACAAGGACCTGGGGAAGGCTGGAGGAGAGAGTAAATGGAACCAAGGGAAGCAGCGGGGCCCGTGTCCTCAGATGCCGCCTCAGCGCAAGATGTGCCGAGTTGTCTTGGAAGGAAGCGGTGCCAGATCTGCCAGCGGAGACGAGCCGTGAGCCAGCCCCGGCGCCAGCGGGAGCTGCTGCACCCTGCGAGGGGCTCCCAGGGAGCTGCCCCCCACTCAGGGCCACCACATCCCACCCCAAAAAGCGACACGCAGCCAGCTCCTGAGCAGGTTCGCTTGCTTTCAGGTTCAGAAACACAAATCCTGCATCCTCTCCTCACCCCAGGCTGACTCTGCGCATCCCTCCAATCCTCCCCACAAGCATCGTGCACGGACAGGGCAGAGCAGCACCCACCAGCATCACCACAAAGTCCTTTCCCTGCTCCCTGCTGGGGTTTTTGCTTTCCAGGACAAAAATAAAATTAAAAAAAAAACTACAAAAAAATGCAACTTCCTACATCCCTGAGGAATTTTGAACTACTGGAAAGTCACGCACAAGTGATGGATGAGTTTATCGTGCAGCATCCCCTGCCAGGGAGGAAGTGGGGTTTTTTTGCTTTCTGGGTGGTTTTGTTTTTTTTTTTTTGCTTTTTGGATTTTTTTTTGAAGAATCAGGCATCTTTAAGGGAAAGTTGTACTTCCAATCATGGGACCAACAGAGAGAAAAGATTTTCCAGACGGCGATGGAGCAGCCAGAAACGCTTCCAGGTAAAGCCAAGACGCACCAAGAGCGGAGTTTTCTCCCTCATCAGCTGGAGGTAACGGCGGGGAAACGCACATAACAGCAAAAACCCGCACATACTGCACTTTGCTCGGGGTATTCCCTCCAGCCAAGCGCGGACCCAGCGGCTCCCAGTGCTCCCAGTTCACGGCAGCGCAGGCGCTGGGGAAGTTCAATGGTGCCACCTGGCGGCGGCGAGAGGCAACAGCAGCCCCGCAGGCTCCGGGGCTCCCCCCTCCCCGGTCCTGGCGACCC
>NW_009710293.1:0-491 GCF_000703405.1 Apaloderma vittatum | reverse complement strand
ATGGCCTCAGAACAATAGAAAGCACATTTTTATCTCAAGTAGAGATTTTGAGAAGCCCAAAAGCCCTCCCTGTCATAGGATCTGTTCACCTACACCGAGTCCCACACAGAGGTCATGAGCTCCCCCGATTCACAGAGGGAAGGGAAGGTATGCAATGAATGAGATGCTCTCTTTTGAACTGCCAAATGTACAATAATCCGAACATTTTGAGTGACTCCCCGCCAAGATCTTTCCAGTCTGTCACTCCTGAAAAGCCTGAGCCCATCCATGCTCCTCTGCAGGTCCTTCAGGTCTCTACTAGCAAGTCTGGCTGAGTGAGGACACTGCTGTGTTCCTCAGCCATGGACACTCACACTGTTGAGTTGTTCACTGGTGTTTTCATATGTGGGCCATTTCCTTGGGCATGTGGAGACTAGCTCCTGAAAGAGACCTAAACCTTCAAGGACCACCCTGATGATATTCCCCTTTCAGGACAGAAACACTGTTCTGGA
>NW_009710292.1:0-445 GCF_000703405.1 Apaloderma vittatum | reverse complement strand
CCTGAGGGACCTTTGGGGATCTGCCCAGCTCTGTCCTAGCCCATACTGCTTTATACTGGGTTATACTGGTTTTTACTGGGTTATACTGGTTTGTACCGTTTTTTACTGGACTGGTTTATACTGGTTTATACTGGTCTGTAGCGTCGCAAGAGTTGAGCTCAACCTGTGGCTCAGGGCTGTCTTGAGGGACTTTTGGGGATCTGTCCAGCTGTATTTTAACCTATACTGGTTTATATTGGGTTATACTGGTTTGTACTGGTTTGCACTGTTTGTTACTGGTTTGTACTGTTTGTTACTGGTCTGTACTGGTTTGTACTGGTGGATACTGGTCTGTAGCATCACAGGAACTGAGCTCAACCTGTGGCTCAGGGCTGTCCTGAGGGACCTTTGGGGATCTGCCCAGCTCCATCCTGGCCTATACTGGTTTATATTGGGTTATACTGGT
>NW_009710291.1:0-438 GCF_000703405.1 Apaloderma vittatum | reverse complement strand
AGTAAATATAGAAAATGTTAATAACAGAAGTTATGATATAACAATCTAATTCATTTACTTTCATCTTTATTACTAATATGAAAGTATCACTGAAAAATTAACAGTAAGTGGGCTCCCTGTGCTGTCCCGGTGTTCCCAGCCTATTTCCCACCCCATCACCTTTCCAAAGTGATGTTTCAAAAAAAACCAATGTTTCCCAGGAACTTCGCTACTACTATTTTGCCTGTGATAGTACATACCTGATTTCTCTCAACTTTCATGTGTTTTCCCTTGTCCAGGCTAAAACACCCATCTCTAAATTCATGTTTTCAACAGACTGTCTAGGCCAGCGCACTTCCCATTATGTCTATTTTTTGGTCCCCTTTGTTCTTTCAAAATAGCTCATTAGGGGCAGACTGTAATGAGCACCTGCTTGTGCAGAGTGTGTTTAATTATTTA
>NW_009710290.1:0-1178 GCF_000703405.1 Apaloderma vittatum | reverse complement strand
GGACACGCCCACCCACCCCCGTGTCCCCAAAGTCCCACCCCGGTGTCCCCAAAGTTGTTCTTCCCGGTGGGGCCGTTGTCTTGGTCGCTCGATGTTCTCAGGGGCTTCGTGGTGGCCCCAGATGTCCCCAAGTGGCCTCTCAGGGGTCCCGAAATGTCCCCAAATGTCCCCAAGTGTCCTCTCACGTGTCCCCAGGTGGGACCAAGTGTCCCTTCAGGTGTCCCCAGGTGTCCCCTCAGGTGTCCCCAAGTGGGACCAAGTGTCCTCTCACGTGTCCCCAGGTGGGACCAAGTGTCCCTTCAGGTGTCCCCAGGTGTCCCCTCAGGTGTCCCCAAGTGGGACCAAGTGTCCTCTCACGTGTCCCCAGGTGGGACCAAGTGTCCCTTCAGGTGTCCCCAGGTGTCCCCTCAGGTGTCCCCAAGTGGGACCAAGTGTCCTCTCACGTGTCCCCAGGTGGGACCAAGTGTCCCTTCAGGTGTCCCCAGGTGTCCCCTCAGGTGTCCCCAAGTGGGACCAAGTGTCCTCTCACGTCGGTGGGTCCGTTGTCTTGGTCGCTCGATGTTCTCGGGGGCTTCGTGGTGGCCCCAAATGTCCCCAAGTGGCCTCTCAGGGGTCCCGAAATGTCCCCAAATGTCCCCAAGTGTTCCCTCAGGTGTCCCCAAGTGGGTCCAAGTGTCCCTTCAGGTGTCCCAAGGTGTCCCCTCAGGTATCCCCAAGTGTCACCTGGGGTGTCACCAAATGTCCCCAAGTGTCCCTTCAGGTGTCCCCAAGTGGGCCCAAGTGTCCTCTCAGGTATCCCTAAATGTCCCCTGGGATGTCCCCAAGTGTCCCCGTCGAGTGTTACCAAATGTCCCCTGGGGTGTCCCTTTGGGTGTCTTCAAATGTCCTCAAGTGTCCTCTCAGGGGTCCCCAGGTGGCCCCAAGTGTCCCCTCAGGTGGCCCCAAATGTCTCCTCAGGTGTCCCCAAGTGTCCCCTCGGGTGTCCCCAGGTGGCCCCAAGTGTCCCCTCAGGTGGCCCCAAATGTCTCCTCAGGTGTCCCCAAGTGTCCCCTCGGGTGTCCCCAGGTGGGCCCAAATGTCCCCTCAGGTGGGCCCAAGAGTCCCTTCAGGTGGCCCCAAGTGTCCCCTCAGGTGGCCCCAAATGTCTCCTCAGGTGTCCCCAAGTGTCCCCTCGGGTG
>NW_009710289.1:489-1293 GCF_000703405.1 Apaloderma vittatum | reverse complement strand
ACGCCGAGCGCTGCGGCGGAATAAAATGGGCTCCTTCAGTTTTTTCCTCACTTGTTTTTTATTTTTTTTTATTTGGCTTTACCCTCCGTGCCGCGATCCCCTCTTTAACATCCCCCTTGGGGTCAGACACTTCTCGGACGCCCCTTACCCCGGAGGGGGCTCTCCCTGTACATAAATACATTTATTTTCTACCTGCTCACATTTTGTTCCCGCCTTCTCTTCGTCTGGTTGCCCAAATAATCCGAATTCGACACCTCGGCTACCTCGAGACCCCGGAGGTTTGATCAGGATCCACTTTTGGTTCTTACTTTTTACAGGAAACTTATTTAAAGCTCCGAAAAATCGGTGCTCGAGGTCAAAGCGGTTTGCGGAGGGGAGTGAATACAAGGAGAAAATCTCGAGTATCCTCCGAGTTGCTCCGTCCCGGAGCGCTCAATCCACGGCACAAAAATCCAGGGGATCCACAGCACAAAATCCATCCCACGGGGTTGCCCAGAGGATCACAAAATCAACCGGCTGCTCGGAGGGTCTGGGAATGAATTACGGATTCCCCTGAATATCTGGAAATAAAACCGCTCGTCGCTCTTGGGATTATTTTTCCCCTTTTTACCCGGGCCTGGGGCAATGGAGGGAGCAGCGAGGCCAAGGGGGATCCGGAATCATCCAAGGTTGGACCCAGGATCATGAAAGAAGGATTGGGGAGCGTCGGAGGCGAAACAAACCTCAGCGGTGGGACCGGGCGGGTGGGTCCGCTGCCCTCGCCCTCCCTCCTCATCCAAAAACTGGAAACCGGGAAACCAGGAG
>NW_009710289.1:0-375 GCF_000703405.1 Apaloderma vittatum | reverse complement strand
TTGCACCCTTGGGCGCACGAGTCCCGTCTCTCCCAAAGGCGACTCCGGCAACGTCTGACATGGAGAAAACAAAAAAGGGTGTTTTTAGCTGAGCTCCTTCCGGTGTGGTTTGACAGCAGCAAGAAGGGGAATGGGGGCTCTGGGGCTCTTTCCTCACGCTATTCCAAGCAAGTTTTTTCCTCCCCTATTCCAAAATCCCCTCTTTGGGTTTTCATCTCCGATTAAAAACCTGACCAAAACCTGCCAACAGGTGATTTTCATTTTCCTCCTCCTTGCTACTGTCATTAGTGGATCTATTATGTTATTTTTTTCCCGGCTGCGCCTTTGGTTCGCCCGAAGACACCTCTGGCTTCTCTCCCCGCCGGGTCCGGGGGG
>NW_009710288.1:0-13731 GCF_000703405.1 Apaloderma vittatum | reverse complement strand
ATACTGTGTCCAGTTTTGGGCTCCACAATTCCAGAGAGACAAGGACCTACTGGAAAAAGTCCAACGGAGAGCTACGAGGATGATTAAGAGACCTGGACATCTCTCCTCTGAAGAGAGACTGAGAGAACTGGGGCTGTTTAGTCTTAAAAAGAGAAGGCTGAGAGGGGATCTCATTAGCGTATATAAATATCTGAGGAGCCGGGGTGAAGAGGAAGGTGCTGGTTTCTTCACCGTGATGCCCTAAGCTGGAAGGGACCTTAGAGACCATTTTAATCCAGCCTCCTTGCCGCCAGGGACTCCACCTCTCGACTAGATCAGGCAACACATGGGGACTGAATGGGAATCGAACCCACGACCTTAGCATTGTTAGCTATGCTCTACTGACTGAGCTAACCAGCCCCCTAATAGGACAAGAAATAATGGGTTTAAGCTAGAACTTAGGAAGTTCCACATCAACACGAGGAGAGACTTCTTTACCGTGATGGTGACAGAGCCCTGGCACAGGCTGCCCAGGGAGGTTGTGGAGTCTCCTTCCCTGGAGACATTTAAAACGTGCCTGGACGCGTTCCTGTTCCTGTGTGGCTGCCCTAGGGGATCCTGCTCTGGCAGGGGAGTTGGACTACATGATCTTTTGAGGTCCCTTCCAAGCCTGAACATTCTGTGATTTTATGATTCTATGAACTAAATGAATTAATTTTTTAGAACATACGTCTCCCTTCAAGACAAGGGAGAAAAGTTTAGGAAAACAAGCACTTGTGCCTAAAGTCAGTCTCTCAGAATAACCTTCCGACTGAGATTAAGTCACAGCTTCACGGGAAGCTTGACACAGCCATCAGGGCTCTGGAAAACAGTACAGGTGTTAGCCAAAGGCCTTGAGGAAAAGTCAAATACCTCAGAGCGGGATGCGCAATGTTTCATTCACAGGAACCAGGCCCGCCGAAAGCTACTCAGCAGAAAATGTTTGGTACAGAGATGTTTATTAAGCCGAATTTAAAGCAGGGAAAAATGTGCAGTCAGGGTCCAATGACCAGAACATTCCCCTAAGCTTGTTGCTCACGTCCTTCCTTCTGCAGGAATAAGGAAGAAAAATGGTGTCTAAGATTCCCTTAACCTTACAGTGCAGAGAGTACTGTAACATTCAGCTATTCCGTTTTTCAGAGAGGGGTACCCTCCTTTTCTATTGCTAAAATGATCCAGGCAGACAGCTGCATCCTTGTACCACTCTCTACATCCTTGCATGTCCTGTACGTTACCTGCTATCAGACAGCAGGACTGCAAATCCCAGGAGTTTGGATTAAATTATCTTTAGGTCACAGCACTGCTGACATTACTCCAAGTTTCATATGCCTACAAAACAACTGTCCCAGAAGGATAACAGACAGTCTGGTAGCTCCTTTTGACAAATACTCCTGATTGACCTGTTCCAGTGTTCTGCAGCTCTCTCAGTAACGCACTGAACAGCCACACTTGCAGGCAGGCTGACAGAGGGCTCAGAAGAGGTGCTGAGTCACCAGTTCTAAAGCTGATCTTGAACCAGCAATATTTCAAGAACTGTATTGTGAGTACATTTCATAGCGTTAGCCATTTAAAAAAGAAAACACATACTTTCATTTACAAAAAATCCCTTTAAAAAATCAGTCCACAACAAAACTACGTACTCAAGAAAGGAAAAATTTTTGTTCAAAACATGTCATCTTTTTAGATGACTTGCTGCATTTTCTTCTATGTCTCGTCTTCCAGAGTTTAAATCATGAATCAAAAGACTGTTTTCCTTTCTGATTTATGAAGGGAAGCAGCACTGGTACTTATTCAGAATGGTTGAAGTGTACTCTTCATAGAAACAAAATGATTTGTTAGATAATAAAAGACGTTGCATATGAAAATACTATGTTGTTTTCAATACGAAATACCCTCATCACCAAGATAAAGAGTGATATTAAAATGAACATTTTCATATATACAAAACATCTAATTTTTCTTGAAAAAAAAACTAGTATCATTTCTGTTTCCTGAATATAACATTTCACAATTCATTACATCAAGACCTATCATGCTGAGAACCAATCTGACATTTTAGGAATATAATGAAACCATGGTTTATTAAAATAAACAGTATGTCTAATCTAAACACTTTGTAGAAACATTAACAGTCTTCAAAACTCCTTCCGAGACACGTTTCAGACAAACAGGGTGGTTTAAAAATTAATTATCTTCAATCTTCCTCAAGTATATGAACTCACCTATAGTGCATTAGACTGGCAAACTTTCAGAGAAAATAAAGGTGAGAAATGAACAGTGACGTATGAGATTCGCATTTGTACTTCCCTAGGATATTTTAAGGTATATATTAAATTAGTTCTCTCCAGGACTGACAGTCAAGAAACCCAATAATGTTTGTTTTTTATTGCAACACACATCCATTTCTGGCAAGTAAAGTTACTAATTACAAATGGCCCTTACCCCAAAAGTCTGAATATAAAGTCAAGATTCCCAAAATATTAAAATGTTAAGATGTCACCAAATAGGAAAATGTGCCAGTTTTAAAACTGCTATCTGAAGTTGCATCTAATTTCTGCTTTATATGTTTTCTTACCTTGAAAGAGACATGTTGTTCCATATGACGTAGGAGCTGTGGTTTTTGAGCAGCTGTGTAGTCACACACTGTACATTTAAACTGCTTTCCTGAAACAGGAATAAAAAAAATGAAATTACTTTTTTTTCTATTTAAGTTCAGAAAACTGACTGCATTTCCTCGTAAAGATTATTTCCAAAGCGCTAAGAATGAGCAATGAACAACACGAGAAGTCTGGCACTTGCTCTGCAAAATTTTTGTTAAACAGAGTTAAGAGCAGAGTAAGGAAGAAAAAAGGCTGAAGTGTTATCTTTAAATTATAAACGTTAAACAGTCTAGATGCTCCTGGGATAGTCACTTGGGAAAGAAGAATTGTGATAATGTAGCTTGAATGAAAGAAGGAAATCAATTATTTACAACTGCAGGCACTGTTATTTTGCTATTTGTAAAGCAAATCTGAAAACCCTTAAAACACAGATTTTACCTACTTCTATCCCACGCACTGAATTGTTATGATTCAAAGACATTTAGATTTTCTTGGTTTTTTTCCCACTCTGAGTTTTCTTGATGTATGGGTGGTAGGGTACGACACAACCTATTAGTTTTACCACAAGATTTGGTTATGTGTTTAGCACTACTCTTCCAAGAACGACTCAAGCTATTTTAAATTTTTTTCTACGCTAGCTTAACCCTAGATACAAGGAGAAAAAAGCAGGCTATAGACAAAAATAAGATTAGAAAGGCAAATAATACAGAGGTTTTGTGTTTTGAACTTTCACTTCTGCTTCCACAATTTTAAAACAATGGGCACAAGTCGCTCCATCAACATCAGCCTGAATGACACCCATCTCCTTGTTCATCACGAAATTTAACCTTTCTCATCTAAATCTCTGCAGCAGCCCTGCAAAGGTTACTCACAAGGGAAGAGAAAGCTTGCACTGGGGCTAGATCAGGCTTTATACGTGAGGACTTACACACTGGTGGCTACCAACCGCTAGTCATAATGGGCAGGTTCTATGATTTTTCTTGGTGAGAACCAATTCACATTTCTTTATTTTAATTGGGCATAAATTTCCTCAAAATATATCAAGTCAAAGGAACTGTTTGACTTCTACTCTTCTGCATCAATGGTTTAAAAAATCATTGAGCAGACCAGAAGAAGGGTGAAGACAAGAGGCACGTATTTGCATAAATACTGCTCCTTCAGATACCAACTGAAAATTTACTGAAAATTTAAGACACTCTGTCTCGAGTACTTGGCAGGCTAAAAGTCTCGAGTTGTAAGCAGCTCTTGCACATAACGTAATGCAATTATGTGGAGTCAATGAAATTTATGTATTGCTTTGTGGAAAAACAAAATAAAATCAGAAGTCAGAAGTATCATTTCAGTGCCACAGACAAGACACTGTACTTGAAATTTCTTTACAAGCCCGTGAGCTTTCTAGTCAGGCATCAATTGTGAAGGTACTAACCCTCCAACCTGAAACAGCAACAATAAAACTCAACAACAATGGGAATTTCAACTAATGAAAGTTGACACTCAGAACATTCAGCTCCAAATAAAGTCAATATTTTTAACACAGGGCATGATTAATGACTATGACAATTTCCTTAGAGATCAGATGGATGCCCTGTCAGATGATGTCTTTCAAACTCTTCCGAAAAACACACACTACAACCCAGTGGAAATACAATGCAAAATTATTAGATTAGATTATGGCTAGTACTCTGCAAGAGAACAGACTTTGTGACTAAGAGTTTGCTTTTGGCTCTGAAATCATTAGTCTGGGTCCTTTCCTCCATATTTCATCTTTAAGATTCTATCAGCCCCGCTACATCCAGCCAAATTACAACCTGCATTAAATACAGAAAGACTTTATTCATGTATTAAACACCCGTGGCTGGCAAATAGCATTTGACTGACATGGAATAGGTATGTGCTAAAAACCACTCCAACAGTGAAAGAACCAAACGGAAGGATGGAGAAGTACAATACAGAATATTCTGGGTTATCCTGCAGAAACCAGATTTCTTCAGATTCTGGATCTTGCTCAGAAAAGTTACAAGCATTTTATACTTTTTCTGTAGAACACAGAAAAGGAAAAACCTCAAGACAATTTCTGATATCTCATTTAAATAATGAAAAGCAGGTTTTCTGGTTTATTTCTAATCACAAACAGTAATAAGCCTGGACTACAAAATTATTTTCTATCATGCTGTTCTTGACAAGTCAGAAAACCCCTTTAAATTCCACTGGTTAAATTGACCTTGCAGGTCTGATATTTGAACAAAAAATTGCCTGGATTCATAAGTCAAGAAGACAAGACTCATAAACAGTGAAATATCTTTCAAATTCATTTATTTGTGAAATAACTGAAGAACATTAGATGTGCAATAAGAAGGACTTTTGAAGTGCTGTCACTTTAGAAAGGGACACTGGGCAAAGAGAAACTGTCGGCCTTCAAGAAGCGGAAAGTCCCTTGACAAATCACGCACAATATCCCTGGTGAAAAACGTTACCTTATTTTCACAAGTGTTGGAAATGCATGAGTAATTTACTGGGGTGGACTTAGTGAGGAGGATTACTTAAGACCCCCCAGATGGTGCTCTTCTGTTTCCGGTGGAGCCAGTGGCAAAATGCATTTTCCAAAGATATGAGAAATTTCCTGAAACACTTTTGAGAGTCTAAAAAGCAAGGCAAAAGAGTGCAAGTCTTGGATTTCTTTGTATTAGTCAAAAGGGAACGTGCAGTCACCTCAGTTATTGCAGAAGATGGTGACATCTGAGGCCAGACATTTTTATCTGAAGTCAGATTAAAAAGGCTCCTGGTAATAACATTGCCCGACCGTGCAGTAACCGGTAAGAGAATCTAGTTCCTCGCACGCAGTTTAACTGTTTAACTTCACACCTGTAAACCAAGTCCAGACACAGGTAGCTCCTGCACAGCTACAGTGTATTCTTAACAAATTTCAAAGCAGCCTCAGCTGAATTGCAGTAATAACTTACTCAGATATATATTTTGTTCAAGAAACAGAACTGACTCGTAGGTAAAAACAAACTCAGCTTTCACTGCTGAATTTTACTATTTGAACATGCCACATGGTGAAAACAAAACAGAAAGGTTTGAAATGAAACTCCATGCAGGGATTTCTGCACAGCATCATAGAAAGAGACCTTTTGGGGTTTTATAGCCTGATCATGCTCCAAATTCCCTTTTATTTCAAGCACAATCTGTCCCCACTCCCCGCCAGGAATCAGCTGAGGATCGCCTTTGATAAGTAAAATCTTGATTCTTCCATAAGAAATTTAGATGTATGTTCAACACCTGCTTGTTATTGGCCAAGTTATTTCAAAATACTGCAAAGTACTTTTTTAATGAGTAATTTACTAACTCATGGTAATGCTACAGTAACTCTACGCTTCCAATAATATGTGTCATATCAATGTAAAAGAGATCATCTCTTTCACTTATAAATACAGACACAAGTATACATAAACATAAATATCGCTGACAAAAAAATCACATATTCTAAAGACGTATCAGAACATTGCACGCTTTCTATGAGAGGACAGTGTTAGTGATTACACATTTTTTAAAAAAAATTAAAATTAAATGAACAATAATGAGTGGAATGAGGTGTCACAACTAACAAAGATCAAGCTAATCAGTCATAATGAAGGTCTGTACAACTTATCCTGTTAATCATTTACTTCAATTCGATAATCACAGAGCAGTAAGTACTGCTATGTCCCAAATGGTATATAAAAGATGTTACTCTTCTGGATTTGCATCTCACTTTTTTCTGTTATCATAGAAATACTAAAATTACAGGAGACACAGAGCTCCAGCAGCCTTGCCTCTACTGGGCTACTGCACTCAGCAACTCCTAACAATATTCTCACAGAAGAAAGTAGCAAGAGACTTAACCACAAAACAATCTATATTTTTGAGTTTCTGTTGAGGTCAACAATCCTCTGTAAGAATATAAAAGAAAACAAAGCCAACACAAAATTTCAGAAAAATCAAGTATTCCAGAGACAGGAGTCTTTCTTCTGCAGAAATTCACTCTGCGAAGTTATGAACCACTTCACAAACAGTGTCTCCCGGGAATAAACAAAACTTGTAAGTAGCACTTAGTGCTCAACTGAAAAATGCCTCCTAACAAAGTCCTGTATTACAGCCAGCATTTACTGCCCTAAAATAAACCTGCATTTAATAAACATGCACTTACCATCAGCAGTATGGAGGAGTTTATGGCTCTTCAACGTGCCTTTTGATTTGAACTTTTTCCCACACATATCGCAAAGGTGGGTTTTCTCAGTGCTGTGCCGATTCATGTGGGCTTTCAAGTTACTTTTGCTGCGAGTGGCAAACTCACAGAGAGAACATTTGAAGGGTTTAACACCTAAAAACAATAAAAAAAAAAATACTCTGAAACAAACAAGCCGTACCTTTCAATGAGAGGGTGGACATTTGCTTGAAGGAAACTTCAGATCATGTGAACAGACAACAAAGTCAACATTTTTAAGTTTTGGATATCTACATTTAAGAAATTTCATCTATAGCTTCTCTGTGAACGATATTGAGCTCCTGACAGCATCATTTAATTTACTAAGAGAAAGGAGGTGTTCTTCCAGAATTGAATACCTCTCTGTTGAAGACAGGTGCTGAGTTTAACCAAGCAAACGCTACTATTTTGGTCTTGGTGCGTCCACCCTTCAGCAGAATCCAGACTGCCCGAGGTGATGGCTACCTGGTGTGCATATCAAACCACTCTCTTAGAGTCTTCAGATAACTATCACTCTCTATTTACTACAATAAAGAATGAAGCAACATGTTTTAATAAGAACTGGTTCATTATGTATTTAGTATGTAAGCAGAAGTGAAATGTGAAAAGCTGTGTTCTTTTGTTAATTAGTATCAGATTTGCCTATAGCTCACACAGTAGTACTTTTTTCCCCGCTCGTTGGTACGTTGCATGCACTTAAAACTTCAGTCTTCTCAAACAGCTCAAAGCATGTAATAAAGAGATGCAGAGCATGCCATCTAGCAGAAGGTCTGCAAGAACAAAGTAAATTCTTCAAAGAAAAGTTGAATAAATCTAAACTGGCAGAGTATTTCAACACTTTCATGAAGTTCTGGTATTTTTAGACTGATACTCATGATCTTAAAACTAGATGTACAAGCATGAAAAATTATAGCCTACTTTAAGCAGACTTGATTGCATGCTTCGATTTAAGGATAAATTTTTTCACCTTTCTCCTGCCAGTTAGATGAGATGGGTTCCAAGTTTTCTTGACAGAATAAACAAATCGTATCTCTGGAATACACAAGCAATTGCTCTAAACCTAAACTCCTTAATGGAGCAAAGGTTACTGGAGAAGACCACTTCTATAGTACACAGGCACGTAAACCCATAGTTAAAGCACTCAAATATGCAGTACTGGCATAAATGTCTGAACTATCTGCTTGGGAACAAACACTTTGGAACCAAAACATCAGTTTGAGAGTACCAAATCCCATTATCTCCTTTATGTAGGCTAAAGAATCCACAATAATGCTTAAAATATCACAGGCAATGTGTTCCACAGATTATTAACTGACTAAAGGGCATATGAGTGGTCTTCTACCAGTTATAAAAAAAGTGGTTAGACACAAGATTTTACTGCGCATAGATTTGCATGTATACACCAAAGTAACTGGATTTCATCTCTTTTACTGATAGATTTCCAGACGAAGTATTTTTGGACAAATGTGAAAAGAGCAGCAGTTATTCGCGAGGAGATATAGAAAATTACTTCTTTTAGGAAACAGCAGATGTATTTAATTCACTCCTCCTTACATTTATTACAGAATATCATATAGATATTTATGAATGAGTTTGGGAAAAAACGAATCAGAAACTTATTAATTTTATAAAGCATTTAAGCTGTCAATTCATGTTATGAGCATGCAGTTCCATATGATTTGGAATCTAATTTTTTAACTTCTACTGTAGCTTAAAGTTTTTTATTCAGGTATAGCAACAAAATTTAATTCCTTTTTATGCCAGCAAAGCTTGTCTGGAATACGACTGATTAGATGTCCAAAACCTTAAAACCAGTTTTACCTTCATGAGCCCAAATGTGACGCTGAAGGTCTGATCCATTCTTCATAAAATAAAAATCACAGTAGGGACATTTCACAGCTCGTTTTCCAATAAGTCCTTTCTGCTGAACTCTTCTGCCAAGAATCTCAGAAATAGTATTCGTCGAAACCTCTGAGAGAAATGTAAAAGGTAATAAAAGCCAGAAGGACGTGAGGGTGTTTGTTGTATAAGGAATACTGAAGAGCTAGATTCCGATTCACTCCAACCTTTTAAAAGCTCTCTTTTCCCTACTGCTACTCAGATAAGATCTAAGCAAAGTATTTAAGGTCCTTTTTTTTTTTTTTAGGCTTCTAGGACGTTCTGTCCTTTCTGTCTTGACTTGTGACGGCCTACTTAAACAAAAAAAATATTTTTAAGATTAAAACAACTTGGGTGTGTCACTGGCTTAGAAATCATTTCCCAATCTATGAAGTATCCCAATAAGTTGATTTGGCACTTTTTTTTTTCAGTATTTTCAAAATATTTTCATTCAAGATTTCACCCCGGATTTCCAGATGTCAAGGATCTGAAATCAATTCACTTTGGACACAGCTATAATGATCAGAATGACTGATAATCAGAAACTTTAAAGGAAAAAATAGACTTGCAGAATAAATGCAGTTGGAAGCAACCTCTAAGGTCACTTGCTCCAAGCGGGGCCAACTTTGGAGTTTCAGCATGAAAGTTATGTTAGTTCCTCAGGGTCATTCCCAGTCCTGTTCTGAATATATCCAAAGATGGAGATTCTACAACCTCTCTGGGCCCACCAGTGTCTGACCACTTCTACAGTCCAAACTGCTTTCCTAATTTCTAATCAGAATCTCTTTGCTTCAATTTGTGTCCCGTCACTGTACAGTGCCAAGCAGATTCTAGCTCTGTCTTCTTTTAAATCTCCTATTTGACAGCTACTAAGATCCATCTCCTAGCCTTCACTTATTCAGGCTAAATACACTTAACTCCCTAAATTTTTCCTTCATACGATCTCATGTTTTGGTTGTCACAGTGAAAAAAGCTCCAAAAAATGAAGTTTAAATTAAAATGTCCCAAACACACATAATGAAAACATTGTCAAATGCTTTTAAAAAGTAAATCAAATTGCTCAACATATTCCAGATGAGTAAAATGCTAAATATCACAATTCAATGAAAAGACAGCATTCATGCAATCTAAACATTAAGTCATGAAAGCTGATGACTTATTATTTCCAAAATCTTATAAAATTTCAAAATTACAATCTAAACCTAGCATGTACTGTTATACCTAGTTCCTGATGACTGGTCCCAGACTGGGAACGAAAATCCTGCCTGAAATATATGAGCAAGGAAAATAACCTCGAAAGGGAAATACGGAAGCCCACGAACTGAGGTGAGGTATGCTGTAAGGTACCCAAAAAAGAAAAATACAGACACAAGTCTGAACCCTCATCCTTCTTCAATGGTTTAGATCCTTTATTCATAGCGGCAGGCTCATAGGGCTGCTCAGGAGGGGCCTATGAAAGCTGATGTCTCTCGTGTCTCAGGACTATTAATATATATCATATTAAATCCGAGAGTGGGTGAAAAGGCAGATAATTCTGAGAGCTAGGACCAGAATCCTTTACTGCTGAGTATCCAAAACATTTGCCAATAAACCCAAATTCTCTTATGTCTTAGTCTGAAATACTGCTCTCCCAAAGTCTACAGAGATTTCAGTCCCACTGCCTTCACGGGACAAGAATTCAACTCCTCTGAAAACGTAGAAGAGGAAGGAGTACTGTTTTACTCGACACTTTCTACTTGATGAAACAGAGGAAACAAGAGAGGGGTCATGCTGAATGATATTAGGAAAGGAAAGAGAGGGGAGTTCCAGAAATAGCATTTTAGTGATAAATACGAAAGGGTTTCAGTTTAAATTAATTTTTGATACGTCATTTTAAAATTCAATTCATTTTAACAGCATCTATTTTTCCTTTCATTTTTATTCTTATCCATTTACATTTTTAAAAAAAATTGCACCCATTCCACTGCAGTACTTGATAGTTTATACCATCAGACCCCTTGCATTTATTTGGCTTGTAATTAAGTATGTTGTATGAATAAAGGATTTCCTCCTGATTACAGGGACAGCATGTACAGGGAAAAAAAACCTGTGCACTAATTCTCCTCCATATATTAAAATAGTGGTTTTGCATAACTACTGCAAAGGCATATCTTAGATGTAGTATTTCTTTAGTACCATGGAGATATATCTAATAAATCTAGTATTTTGCTTCTATTTGCCTGTGATATATGAATTAAAAATGAGGACACAAAATAACAGGCTGTGCGGATTTTCTTTTTTAACCTTACCTCTGCTAGAAACCAGAGTCTAAAACAACCCACCTTCCTAGCTGAAAAAAATTACACTGTACTTTTAGAAGGATTCAGATACCAAATGCGTTTTTCTAAAGTTTTTAAATGCATGAGTTGAGCACATCAGGGCTCCAGAGCCAACTGGTACTTCTGGCACAGCACACACCAATAAGTCAGCAGTCAATGGACCAGTGCAGACCAGTGGCAACCTGGAAGGGCACAGGACATAACGTACCACTAGTTCACAGATCACTTGATTCAGGCAGGCCTCCTAAACTCCCTGGCTGAGACAGCCCAAGGGCTTTTATAGGTACAGCTCTTGAGATTCAATTTCTAGCTTATTGGGTGACATACCTCCTGCCTACAACATAGCACAGAAGTCTTTCCTCAGCTCAGTTTGCTGCATCAGACTCGTCCCCTGATGTATGTGAAGCCCTCCAACCACACTGTTGTAGAGTGGTCTGCAAATAAAGAGGTTTGGTAACTACAGAGCTAAAGTGGGAGCTACTCTAACCGAAAGTGAAGTAAACTGTTTAAAGCACGGGTCTAGCACTATCTAGTGGCAGCAGGTAGGTAAGAAACAACTACCTACTACATTGCATTTCTCACAAAGATAACAGAAGTTACACAAGGATTTTTTCTTCTTCCAACTCAGTTTGAGTATGGATGGTATTTTCTTTCTTAATATCAAATTACGTCACATCATAAGCAACACTGCAAATGAGTTAATTAAAGCCCACTGGCTAAGCAGTCATCTCTCCTTCATCCATAGAAGCAGTGGGTCTTTCTTCCAACGTATCAGATACTGAAAAGGAAAGTGTGGGCAGACCAACGCAGCTCTGACGACTTCACATCAGTCAGATTTAAATCAGTCCCTAGATCAGTAGACGTGTTCCTGTGTGACCCACTCTAGGTGATCCTGCTCTGGCAGGGGGGCTGGACTAGATGATCTTTCGAGGTCCCTTCCAGCCCCTAACATGTTGTGACCAGTCAGATTTAAACCACTCTATGCACCAGCCAGTTGAGCACTCTGGCACCGAATTCCCAAGTTACAAGGAAGAATCGTTTACTCGGGCACAGCACATTGACTTAACCACACTCAGTGTTGTGCTTGCACTGATAAATCAGGGCACTAGGTCGGGAGGGATAAGCAGAGGCTGAACGGAGTGCAGGGCTTAGCTTGGGTCCAGCCAAGCTTGTCAGCTCCAGCCTAACACCGGGTTTACTACGCAACAGCTGGTGCTAGTAAGAGCTCTGCTGCAGATTCCAGTCAGCCCCAGAGGCAAAGCCCAGCCACACTAACTGAGCACACGTAGGGTCAGCTCAGGCACCTCCGCATTCACCTCAATCACCTGCAGACAGAACAATGTGCAATAACTGTGTTTCTGTCCATTTACGCATGGACAATGGAGATTTGGGCTCATGGGCTGTTATGGGATGTGTGTATGCCTAACTTCACATTTCCCAATGCTTAATTTGAATTCACCCTGGCTCTCTTTCAGGAATGAGTTCTTTGTCAAAGATGCATGTCTTAGCACAGATACGTGACACACTTCACAACACGCAAGTTGGAACAATAATTTTTTTCACCCTGAATTCTAACCCAATCTGCAAACCCAATGCAATTCTTACTCTAAACCAGTTGAATTAGACACAGACTCTTCTCCTTCTATGGAATGTAATCACATTGTACTGCTCACTCTAAACTTTTATCCATTTATTCCAACGGACTGGTAAATTTTCCTTGATTTTTCCTTACCGGGGTGATTTGTCTTGATGTGAGATTTTATCAGTCGATCTTCAGAAAATGACTTCTCACACACAGGACAGGAATAACTTTTTTTATCCTTAAGCAAGCAAGAAAGAAAGAGAATGTATTATCAGTCCATTGGTGTAATCACTGTAGTCATTACTCAGTAATACTTGGTTCTCAATAAAGTTACAATCGAAGGTTCGGCTTTTAAGGAAAAAAATGATAATTATAGTGAAAGAAGTGAAGGAGAAACATTACAGTATTCTAAGCACATCATTAATCCTCACGAATGAAGGGCTTCAAGTTACAGCACATGAGAATATGTACAATAAATGTAAGCATTATCTTCTTACCAACTCTAAAGAGAATCATGAGTCAAAAGATCAAGTCACATAACAACGGAAAATGTATTTGATATAAGCAGTAATATTGAGGGTTTTTTTCTTTTTTTTCACAAGTCCACCCTTCTGAAACCAAATGAACAGATCTCATTATTCTGAAGACATCCACCAGTACATGTATTTATAATACTACTTAATGGCCTGAAATTGAGCAGCACAGTTAACAATGACAGATGCCATTACTTATTTGGCATCTACATTTCTAACTACTTTACAAATATTCAGCATTTTATGTATTACCAATGAAGTATTTTTCTCCTATTTTGATTTAAAAACTTATAGACTACTCCGGCTTGTATCAGAGGCCCTGGCATTATAAAAGATTTAACACTATCAAGTAAGCTGAACTGGAGAGTTTTGATGCAATTTCTTCCTAGATGTAATTTTTGTGTAATCGTAATTTTAATGTTTTTACAAATGCATCTTAGGCCATATAACAATGTAGGACTTCTCTCCATTAATTGCTCGGTTACCCAGTTTAAAATAATCATAGAATCATAAAATTGTCAGGGTTGGAAGGGACCTTAAAGATCATCTAGTTCCAACC
>NW_009710287.1:38807-39196 GCF_000703405.1 Apaloderma vittatum | reverse complement strand
AACCGAGATGGCCCCGGGGCCTGCCTGTCCCCGGCTCCCTTCGGCTCCTGGTGCTGCAAATCCCACTGCCACCAGCACCACCAATATCACCAGTCTCCGCTGGCTGGTGAGCCGTGGGTGCCAGGACCCTGGAGCTCAAAGCAGCCTGGCCACGGGGTCATCGCTGCAGCCCCCAAAGGGGAGAAGGAGACCAGGACCGAGGCAGCCGAGAAGCACCGAACACTTGGCCAGAGCGTTTCCAGCGCCGGCAGCCCGCCTGCTGTGTTTACTACAAGAGGACAGGGAGCCCCGTGCCATCTGGATCCCGTACAAGAAACAAGATAAATTCAGAGGCGCAGAATTTCTCCGACGCGTTCGAAGGCAGCTGGGCGCCCGCGGGAGGGAGGGGA
>NW_009710287.1:37634-38748 GCF_000703405.1 Apaloderma vittatum | reverse complement strand
AGGTCTAAATGAATGGTTACGGCAGCAAACCTCCAAGGAAATTCCAGGAAACACCTTGTCCAGGCACAAATCCACCTCTGCAGGAGCAAGACCCAGAGTTTTCTTCCAAAGGCAGCTGTTTTGAAGATTTCACAGCCGTGCGTGACCCACGGCGTGCAGGCAGCGATCCCTCACAGCCCTGCAAACCCCACAAGGATTCACCCCCGGGGGCCCTGTCACAGCCCCGTGGGCTCCAACTGACCTTTTCCAGAGCCCTTGAGAGTCTGGCAAGCATTTCTGAGAAACACCGTCACTGCCAACGCTGAGCACCAGCACCTGGCACTGGGGAAATCAGGGCTTTTTTGGGCTTTTTTCCACAACAAGATTTTAACAAAAGCCAGCCCGCAGGTGGGGGAAGCGTCAGGAAAGTGTTTTGTGCTCAGCGACAGAGTTAAACCCTTCAGGGCTGTATCGCATTGCACGAGTCAGCAAACTGACCCCTATCCGGTGTCTCTGCA
Organism: Apaloderma vittatum; assembly: GCF_000703405.1. Taxonomy (NCBI): domain Eukaryota; kingdom Metazoa; phylum Chordata; class Aves; order Trogoniformes; family Trogonidae; genus Apaloderma; species Apaloderma vittatum. The sequence goes on along the minus strand of NW_009710287.1, from coordinate 38,251 downwards.
CTTAAACCATAATCGAAGAAAACCTCTATTAAAAGCCAAAAACTTCAGCCTGCGCCCATGCCAGGTGTAATTAAAACTTAAATCCCTTCCTCTCAGCAGTCTGTTGTTTCCAAATGGGTACACAAGGTGCCTTCGCAGCAAGGCCACAGGCTCCAGCTGGTTAATTTTCCTGCCCTCCTGGGGAAACAGTCAATACATTTTTTATTTTTTTTTTAAGCCGCTGCAAAAAGCTGAGTAACCAGAAAGCCTCCTCAGCTCACCTCGCAATCGGTACCTTGCCACCCACCCGTGATGGGCTCCAAGCTTTCCACGTTATTCCTGCCACCTCAAGATCGTGCGAAGCCGCTCACGGGCAAACACCCGACCCCAGGGCTGAGATTTTATATTATTTGGGTGGCAAAGGCACCCAAAGAGCCAGCCTGGAGCACGGGAGGAGGTAAAACCACACCAGTCTCTGCTCTCCTGCGGTTTGTTCCCTGTGAAGGGCATTTGCGGTAGCAAGCAGGGACGACCTGTCCACGTCCTACCGAACAGACGCAGGGCAGATGTGTTCTCTGACCAGAAGAACATTTTTTAGCTGCCATCCATCTATTTTCAGGATTTTGCCCGGTGTATCG
>NW_009710287.1:34388-37615 GCF_000703405.1 Apaloderma vittatum | reverse complement strand
CGGATAGGGAATATTGTTTTCCTTCTCGAGTGACACGACGACGCTAATTGTGCAAATCACTCTAAATGAGGAGATGTGGCTAATCCTGCAGGCAAACGTGTCGCTGCAGCCGGGCGGTGACTCGGGGCTCACCACAGCTAAAAATAAGGCAGCGGCTGGGCAGCAACCTTCAGTCATTGTGGGATGGGGCTGCTTGGAAAGACCAAAAACAAAGCACAAACCCTTCCCAAGAAACTCAGGCAGTATCACCCTTCCTTTTCCCGGCCGACACTAAAAGCCCTTCACCTCCCCAAACAGAATCACAATTGATTTTTTTAGCCAGGGTCTGGGAGCAGGGTCAGGATTAGTCCCTGACAGGCACTGTTGATGCACAAAGTTGATTTTGCCAACAAATGCCACAAACCCCCATCAGCGCCTCTCCAGCCACCAAAAGCCTCGGCCGTGCGTTAACCCCTGGTCACATCCCTGGGTTTTGGGGAACACCAGCACCTCCTCCGCTCCTGTCGCTGCCCCTTCTCCAAGGAGCAACTCAGCCCAGAAAACAAGAGCCACCAAAGGAACCTCAGCTTCAGCTGGCCCCGCGCTCTCCGAATAATCCCAGGCGGCCTCGGGGAGAATAGAGCCTCCTGACTGCCTCCACAGGGTAAAGCCTGCTTTAGAAAACCTTTTTAAAGCCAAGGGAGCAAAAATACACAAGATTATCATTATTATTTATTTGATAACCTTCAGATTTACTCAAGGCCTATGCAAGCAACACGATACCAAGAGTGTTACTGCTATTAACCTCTATTATTTGCTTCTAACATTTATAAAGTGGCCTTCCCGCGGGCTGGGGCACATGCTTAGCATTTCTCAGACCAGAAACAAACACTGGAAAGTGAAATGCTCTTAACCCAAGCTGCTGGGAGACTTTTTCCAGCCTCTCTAAGCAAGAAATGCAAGGAGAAAAAAAACCTCACATGTGAGAAAACCCCTCCTCTACCTCCCTGAGCTGAACCCTGGCATCTCCCTGCACCTCAGGAGCAGAGGTCGGCTGCAGTCTGTATTCCCTGGCCGCAGTGAAGATGAAATCCCATTAAATGCCAGTGCAACGATTGCTGCTTTCCTAACTGGGATCCCCAGTGAGAGATCCTGCTTTCAGCTCCCAGGGAAGAGGATGTGGTACAGATGGAGCAGGAGTTTTCCCTCACCCTCCAAGAAGAGGTGGCTGGAGGCTCCCAGGGAGTTTAAGGTACGACAGCTTCCTCGGGAGCGAGCTGATTCCCTGGAGAAAACGTGACGAGTAGGTTTGTTGCACTTCAGAACAGCTCGTTCCAGGGCGGCTCTCTCCACCGGCACGGCAATGCTCCAAACCACGGGTTTCACTGCCTGGGTGTTTAACAAAGACGTGAGACTCTGCCCAGCAATCGCACCCAGCTCGTGGAAAACATCAGCACGTTCCCCACGATTCTCGCTCACGAGCCACGTCACCTTCCCTGCACCAGCCCTGGCAGAGCTTGTGCCCTTAACCCAACCGCCTTCTCCAGGGACACGCCGCCGACGGACAGACACCGAAATTTCCTCAGAAGACACCTCCCCGCTCCTCCTTACCACGGCCCAAGAGACCAGCCCTGACCTCAGCCCCTTTTCCAGTAACGAGGGGCACGTGGGAGCACTGAGCACCCTCTGAGCGCGAGGCCACGGTGCTCCGCAGATCTCCCGCTGAAGGCACGTCTCAGCACCCAATTAAAAATTATTCTTGGCCTTCCCCAAACCTCTCTCCCATCTGTATCGATGTGGGCAACAGAAGAAAATAATTTTTCTGCCTGAAATCATTCGCAGAACACGAGGCGCAGGCAACGATCTCGCCACGTAAAGGACACCACCTTCTCATCGATGGCACAAAGGGACCTCGGTGTTGCACAGGCAGCTATTTAATAGGTGTACTTGCTGAAAACAGAGGACTTAGACCATCACCTGGCTAACCAGGTTTGTCATTATTTTAATTGCTGCCTGTGCCAGCTTACTTCACTATTTCATCCCTCATCCTCGGCCCCAGCAGAACGCCACAGGATGACGACAGCTTGGGAAAAAGGCACAGGGAAAAATAAAATAATAATTAAAAAAAAAAATCGTAACTCTGCTAAATTATAAGGTTGTTAAAGTCAAATTCCACACGAAAGGAAACCTCATGTTGCATAACAGCATTTAGAGGCAGCCGCAGCCTGTGGCAAGCACAAGGCAGACTTTTATCTGCTGTGGATACGCAGCCTTTCATATCTTTCCAGGTCAGCGTACCCACCATCCACGAGCATCGTCACACGTGACTGCGCCCCCGCCCCGGCCCCCGCCGGCTGCCGGGCACGTCTCACCGCCGCGTCCGTGAGCCCCACCAGGGTGTATCCTGGCACCTCAGAGCAACCGCACATCCTCATCACACTTAAACCAACAAAATACAGAGGGTGGATGCTCTGGGCCAGGAATAAAGGCTTCGTGGGACAAGCCAGCAGTGACGCTCACCACCTCCATCCTCCCGCTCCACAGGCTGGAAAATTGCCCCTGACATGACCTAATCTGCCCAAGTGGCAGCGCTGCTTTATCTTTTTAGGATTAAGGTCTAATCTATTTATAGCGAGCCAAGGCCCCGCGTTTCAGGACAGGACTGCCGCTCATCTGCTACCTGGGGAAGTACGGAGCCGCGATTATAAATAAAACAGAGGTCACCTACCCATGGGCCAGGGTGCAAGAGCACCGCCAGCACATTTGGCTCATCCCAGGCACTGTCACCGACGCCCTGTGGGGAGCGTTTCCCCACCGCCAGCCAGCTCAAAGACATGAAATAACTCCCCTCTGCAGCGACGCAGGCACCCGATGACAGTCTGGGGGGCAGCGGCTCCTTCTCCCCTCACTCCACCGAGCAGGACCTCTCGCCGTGAGGCAGGACTGTGGAGCCGGACTGGAAATCAGCACTTTATAACCTTTGTCCCTGCAGAAGATGCAGGACACGGGCAGGGCAGGCTACACCAAAACCACTCGGATCTTTACTGTCAGCTGTAAAAGGAGAGGCAGAGCTCATTCTCAGAGCCTGGGCGAGATACCAGCCAGCAGAGAAATCCCCTTTTGGACTTCCTAAGCTGCTGTGGAGCTGCAGGAGCAAGAAGAAAAGCTCTTGGCTTGGCTCACCAGCCACGTAACGGTGCTTAGAGAGCCCAGCAGCCCCAACGCACTCACCCCGCACCAGGTCGGCT
>NW_009710287.1:33489-34368 GCF_000703405.1 Apaloderma vittatum | reverse complement strand
GTCGGCTCGGCAGTAACAACCCGGCAGCACGGAGCTGTTGCTGGCCGGAGGGCAGTGCCGGGGCGGTGCAGGTTCAGCCGCTGGCACAGCGGCAGCGCTAACGAGGCCCTGCTAATTCAGAGGGACGGGACCAGCGGGCAGAGGTCACGGGCTGCCTGCAGACTCCTCCAGTGATTTGCCGCAGCCGTCGCAGCCTCCAAGCACGGGTCTTTGTCGGAGAGTCTCTCCGCCAGGAGATCACTCGAGGCGAGACCGCAGGCTTTGGTCTGTGCCTCTGGGTTCACAAACCTCAGTTGTGACCTGAAGTGATGGCTGCTGCTCAGGGATGTTTTCAGCAACTCTAAAGAGGGCTGGGAACAAACAGGAGACTGTTAACAGGGCTGCCAGACCCACCTTCCCTTGCCCACGCCAGGCTAACCCACAAATGGCAGTGCTCTCCTGAGGCCCATCCCTGCACCAACACTCACCACAGCACAACCCTCCCACAGAGACCTTTGTAATCCGATTGCCCCCTTCTTCCCCGTGCAGGGTCATCAAACAGAATTGAGCACCCTGACAGTTTGCTTAAAAAAATAAAAATAAAAAAAAGGGCAGTTCTTGCATCTCCGAGCTACTGCCTCGCACGGCTGCGTGCCCAAATACTGCTGCCTGATTAATAAACATTTCATGCTCTGAAAGTTAATATTTCAGCAAGAAGGATCATAGACTGGATTGCACTAGCAGCCAGCTTCCCAGACACTGGGGAACCCAACCAAGACAACAAAACCTGCTCCACCTCTCAGCTCTCTGAGCTAGCGCTGCCCACTTTTACCGTCACATCTGCCCTGCCAGCAGCTCCCTGCTCCGAGCCCAGCCTCAGTGGGACTGGCCCCCCGGTAA
>NW_009710287.1:30904-33458 GCF_000703405.1 Apaloderma vittatum | reverse complement strand
TGCACGGAGAGGGGGGTCACAGCCACACCACCTCCGTCACTGGGGATCCCTGAGGTGCCCCCGAGTGTCACACATGCTGGAGCAGAGCCAGGAGCTCTTGGTCCCCAGCGCAGTATCACTTCCACCCTTGCTGGCTGCTGATGGTGCTGTCCTGCAAAAACAGAAAGGGGAACCCTGCGGGGAATTTTCAACCTGGCAGGGTCAGAGCAGTCCTTCCGCAGCTGACTGCACCGAGCAGCACGACCTGACACGGTGAGCACCAAAGGACAGCCGGGACACCCGGAGCCCTGGCCTGCGTCTAGAGGACGTCACTGACCAGGGTGCCATGCCATCTGCTCTGCAGCACCGGCTGCAAAGGGGTCTGAAGCTCTTCTACAAAGGGCTGGGTCAGCACAGCCAGAACGAGCCACGGTTTTGCACCCAAATCCCCACTAAACCAAGACGCATTCATCCAAGGTCAGTGCCCTGGAAAGTTCCCCTTTCAAGGTGACTCCTCAAGCTGCTGAGATCCAACATCTGCAGGATTTTCCCTTATAATAATAATAATCCTGCTGAGATTTACCTAATCTCCGAGTGACTCATTTGCCTCCCTGTATTCCCTGCCCTAATTACCATAACACTCCTCAGCCTTTTCCTCGTGCTGTCTCCCTGAGCATCCACGTTTTGGGTTCCAGCTCATTTTACTGCTTTACCCAGGCCTGGCAAAACTCTCTCCCTCCCATTACCACCTCCCAAATACCTGGCCGGCACGTGGCACCCTGGTTAGACACAGGGACATCCATCTCTCTGCCAGTTCCCACAGAGCTGGCATTTCCCAGGCAGCTGTGCCGGGGGGGGCAGCCCCTCTGCCCCGTTGCTTCTGCGCCCTGTGCGAGATTCAAGATCACAGAGTTGAAAATCAAAGTTGGAAAACTTCTGATCTTGGGACCTGGGACAGACTTGGATGAAGCCCTGTGAGGCAAAGGGCTCATTCATCTGCCCTCCAAATCCTTCCTCCAGTATTTCATATTCCCCGTTGGGAAGCGACAGCCACATCTTCCACATCACTGCAAGGGACAAAGTACTCAAATCGCTTCAAAATCAGCAAATTCCTCCCAGGGTAGTTCATCCAGCGCCTCCCAGCTCTGCATTTTCAGGTGACTTGTGAATTCTCCTGCTAGGGGCAACCCGCTCTGCCTCAGGCACCTTCTGCTACAGCAAAAATTGCCAGCGATTAAGTTGTCTTCAAGGCAGGAGATGAATGCTGAGCAGGGACCAAGCTTCAACCTGGAATTCCCCTGTAGCCAAACCCCACACAAAGCAAGAAGCATTAACAACACTTGCTCACTTGACATGAACCAAAAGTGGCCAAACTCCCAGAAGAAGCTGCTGAAGCCAAGAAATTAGCAACACTCCAAGAAGAAGCATATGTTTATATGTGAATCATCCTACAATAGTTAACTGCACACAGGAAAACAAAGGGAAAAACGCTCTCATCCTTCCTGCTTTGGGCAAATCTTTAGCAGGAGTCAGGCTGAAACATTATCGGTGGGGACTGTCCAGCAGAGAGCCACCCCTTCTGGAGTTCTGATGTGAACAAGGCACGTGACGGACAAACCCAGCCACGTGCATCTTTCAAAGATGGGAAAACATAACGCCACGGGTTACAAATTAGGGACCACAGAAATCTATGTTTTCAACCACTGCCTCCTCACCAAGGGCACATCTTCCTTCCCGAGCGTGAGAAAAGGCAAGTCTCAAGCCTCATGCTAGGTCCAGCTCAAGCGAAGTCTTGTTTATCTGAGGCGCTGCCGGGCAGCCTCTTCCCCGTGTCCTCACTTCAACGGTGCCTTTCCAACCTCATTCTTTCACTGGCAAAAACAGGTCACCATCTGCTCTCCCTCCTGACTCTGGCTACATGACAGCGCCTGCCTCTGCAGGAGATAAAACAACTGCTCTGCAAAGTGCTTTCCCTGACACGCGCTGGGGAGCACAAAGATTCGCTCTCCAAACCAAATGACCAACGAGGACACCCGGCACAGGGCTGACGGCTGTCACAGGGAGGCCTGCAGGCTATGAAATAATGACCAGACGTGTCTGCCACATTCATCAACATGCCCCCAGGAGACGGGAGATCTACGATTTCCACCTCCAAGAAAGAAATTCAATCTGCTCCACTTCTAGCTTTTATTTTCCATCCTAAAGTCCGTGGCCACTGGCTCCTGCAGCCGCTCTCTGCTCCTGCACGATGGACAGGCACGAAGCACTTCGAGCAGGCAGGTGACAGGCACAGACGAGACCTCCCACCTCTCCCCGCCAGGCTCTGCAATCACCAGCCTCTGGAGGAAAAACCGGCAGAAAAACCAGGAGGTGTTAACATGCGGAAAGGTTGCAAAAACAAAGGCCAGAGCAAAGCTGCCTTCCCTCTCGGGGAGCCTCCAGGGCCTGGCTCAGCCCTGCTGCCCTCCCCGCCATACCCACGTCATCTCTGGGCAGGGCAGGCAGGTCCAGGCTGGCGCCCTTCCATCCCCTGCTGCTTCCCCCACAGCCCTTCCCTGGGAAAAAAGCTGTTCCT
>NW_009710287.1:28751-30853 GCF_000703405.1 Apaloderma vittatum | reverse complement strand
CCGTGTGGTGGTCCTCCCCAGGGATGCTGCCGGGCCAGCCAAGGGCGACAGAAGGGAGCGTCAGGGTCTCATTCGCAGCAGGGACTTGAATCCATGCCCTAGACAAGTGCCCGATGCTCTTGGCTACCTGGAGTCAGCTGACTGCTCTTCCTTCTTCAGGGATATAAGATTTTGAAGTGCTGGGTTTCACCTCCAAGCACCATTGCCTGCTTTTCCTAGAGGTGGAAAACAAACCAACCAAGGAAAAAAAAACCCAACCCAAACATCAGCAATGCATGTGAGCTGATGAACCCAAGGACCCTGCTCCTCCCTGGACAGAAAGGGAACAGAGATTATAATCTCACCCTTCTGCTCACAGGCATCTCAGGCCCCCTGCTCCATCCTGCAGGGTCTCAGCCGTCACCCGGGGGAGAGAGCAGCCCCCAGACACGGCAACAGCTGCTCCGCTGTGTCAGGCAACCAGGCTGTGCAGAGCAGCTTCTGTTGGGATGGGACATGCACAGAGACAGCCACCACAACGGAAAGAGCTGCAAATCCAGCTCACTGAAACTTCATCCAGCCTAAATCGCTGTTCTCCAGACTCTACTCCCTTCGTTGGGCTGACCTGAACCTCCGCCGACCGGAGCAAGCCGTGGCAGGAGCGACCCTGCACACCCGCTGCTGCCGCCTCGTTCTTCGCCTCGGTGACAGGCTGTAGGCAGCCGCCCTCCTCACCGTGACACTTTGCATCCATCCCTGCATCCTGGCATGTCACGCCGGTTGCCGAGGCAACGGGCCGTTTGGAGGATGGAAGGTTTATTATCAGTTCCTCTATTGAATAAAACCTTGGGTGAAATTTTGTTTTCTCCCTGCTGATGCAAAATGTCATGGATTTGTTTCTGACCTTGCTAAAGCTCTCTCTGTATTTACAGATTATCCCGGCCAACTTTTAAAGCATATTTCCTACCACTGCCAAGGGAATCTAACAGACACATGGTCAGGGCAGTGTCTGAATCCCCGTTAAAAACTCGTCCGAGCCCTGGGATAAGCCACAGAGAACAGCATCCTGGAACAAAGCTCATCTGAACACTTTCCAAATGCTCAAGAAACAAGCTCACTGTTGTTAATTAAATGGCAATCAGCTGTCTCCAAGCAAAAACCACTTTCCTACAGACCAGAGGTCCCCGAGATTAATCCTGCAAGGTTTAAGCGCAAGAGCGCTTTCCGTGGGGCTCTTCCCTGTGCTCCACAACAGCACAGAGGCTGCTGAGCTACAAGACATCCAGTGCCCCACGAATGAGGCCCTCAGGCTGAATATCAGAAATGCAGAGCAGCAGGTTTATGAGTCAGTCCTAGAAACGTGAGAAAACTGGGTAGAAAACAGCTAAACAAATTGCAGATTTTTTTCTTCCTAAAGCGCTCTGTGCTGCGGTGCCAAGGACCCTTCCCATGCAGGCCAATTCCCCTCTTTCCCCTCACACCAAAAGCTCTTCAGAATTTGTTCCCGTGATGCTTTACACTCTCCAGCGCATTCTCTAAAGAACAACGATGCAACTTGAGAAACACTCTAGTGGTTTTTAACAGGTTTTTTAGATATCACTGAGGAAGCGGGAAGACAGAGGAACAAGAGAGCTGCAGCACAGCCCGGTAACAGCAGCGAGCCGGTCTCCTCTCTCCCCAGCCAGGAGATTCCCAACAGCAGGCATGACTCTGAAAATCCCATTTCACAGCAGCCCAGCGAGCTCCGCCTCAGCAAAGAGCCCTTCTTGGCAAAGCAGGGAGAGCACCGTAAAATCCTCCGGTTTCATCCCCGTGGTGTTTTGCAAGCTATCTGCAGAGTGGTCCGCTCGAGCACACGGAAAAGCAGCCTGGCCTCCCTCGGATGGGGTTTGGGAAACGGGCTCCACGGTTGTGTTTCTGGGCTGCAGCAAGCCCGTGGTTGATGCGCCGGGGTTGGAGAGGGCTCCCAGCCTGGCCGCAGTGAAGCCAGGGTGACCATCGGATTGCTGTGCCTTCCCCCGTGCTGGCAGCGAGGAGGGGACAGGGAGCAGCGTGGGGAAGCGGCAGAAGCTCACGAAGCCCTGGCCCGACCCTGCTCCGCGGGCACGAGCGGCTCCAGCTGG
>NW_009710287.1:24466-28694 GCF_000703405.1 Apaloderma vittatum | reverse complement strand
ACCCCCACAGGGGCTGGGGACAACCCGGTCCCTGCCTCTCCCAGCACGATTGGGATAAATCCCAGGGTGCTGCACCACGGGAATCTGCTCTTTGCTCCTTGGCAAGGCACACACAGGTAACTACCAGACGGCAACAACTCAGCCTAACGTTAAAGATGTATCCAGCACCAAGATCAAAGGAGTCTGAGCCCACGGGCCTCTCCGTTTGAAATACATCACTTTGGGCTGTCACCAAGAGGGAAAGTTATTTACGGACACACTCATTTTGGCCAAGAACTCACCCACACCGGGCTCCGTCACCCCTATGTCCATCTTCCTTCTGTTAGTTAGCAAAGACATCCCTGCCAAGGGACATCTGAGACTTTGGGGGTCTGGACCTGTCACACTCAGCCAGGTGACAAATCTGTCCTGTCCCCCTGTGGGATTGCACTCAGATTGTGCGAGGCAGACAGCAGATGGGAAAGTCAGGCTGGAGCTGAACCGGGAATAGCATCTACATGGCTGGTAATCACAAAATATAGCTGCAGAACTCAGACAGGTGGGGATGTCACCCGGCGTACAGGGGACGGATTATATTTCTAATTACACTCCAAGTCGAAGGGCAACAAAGGCAGCCAAGTTAAAACACCTTTTGATCTGCGACACATCTCCCGTGGCTCGTCGGGAGGTTTACAAAGATCAAGCTGCGGAGGAGTCAGCACCTCGGTGAAACGAGAAGGCAGCCTCCAAAACCTCTCCTCTAGAAGCAATGACATTCGGCTCTGGGGCCATGCTGGGTCGATCTCGCCAACGCAGGAACAAGCTGATGCCATTTTAACAGCAAAAGTTTGCATTTTGCAAGGTTCTGCATGGGGCAGGCTGCAGCTGAGAGTCCCACTGCCTCAACCACCAGGAATTACCATCACCTCATCTCTCCCCAGCGCTCTCACTCTTACCTGAGGTTACCGAAGAGCCCTGGCACTGGCAGAGCCTCGCACCCTGGCAAGCTTTGGGTCCCCACGAGCAACAGGTTCCTGGCCTTGGTACACGCCAACAACGGGACGGGGAGAGAGCCCAGAGCTCCTTGTGAGCATCACCCGCGTGGAGTCTGAAGGCTGCACACACTCGAGATGTTACAGCGCACAGTTCGAAGGTCACTGTCCTCAGGACCACTAAGTGTTTGCCCTTGAAACATCCTTGTCAAGGGAACAGGAATTGTCTCCTGCCTGAATTCTGCCAAGGCACCATCTAAAATCCCTTCTTTGTCGTGCACCAGAACACAAAACACGTGTTAAACCAACAGCCCTGGTCACTGGAGAGGCAGTGCTGGACTCCAGGCGAGCAGGAGACATTCCCCCAGCTCTCACAGCCCTTCTCATCTGTTTTCTGCCTCAGCAAACCTAGCAAACATGAGGGAGACTCGAGTTTATAATGCAAGTTTTATGAAGCATGGAGATACAACGATGGAACCGCGGTGACAGGACAGGCTTTTTTCAGAGCCCCGTCAGCCTCCAGCCAGGAAATCGCTTTACAAGGCTGCAAATATATTTCTTCCACTTCTCATGGGAGGTCCCGAGAAGGTACAGATTTAATGCTGCTCCATTTCTACCACGTATTGATCAGATATCGGTGTTCTGGAGCAGCACAGTGCTCTCATCAATTAGGAAGACGCTCCCTGCTGCATTAAGCCCTGCAGACGGCCATCAGGAGCCCTCAAAGGCGGACTCAAAGAGCAATTTCTTTCTATGTTATTGCATTTTCGATACGAGACTGATCTCAGAGGTCACATTTATCCCTGTCATCAAAAATTGCTAACTGGAGGAACCCCAGTCCCAGCAGTCAGAGAGCAAGGGCACCGTGGGGCTATCTGCAAATAACCCCGGTAGAAGGGGACAGGGCAGCAGGGACACGGCTGGTTTGCCGTAAGGAGGGAAGAGGCCCCTCTCTAGGGAGCTGAGTTACAAAGCACAGGATAAACACAGCCAGAGAATAATTCCTGAAGGGGTGCCAAGACAAGAAGATGGACCGAAGGAAGCTCTCGCATCTGTGCTGCGTGAGCAGCTGCCATCAAAGACCATCTTCCGAAGAACCCTCTCCCATCTTACGTTGGATTTCAGACTTGGGAGGCCGACTGACACCACAGTCCTCATGGTACGGAAACACAAGCTATTCGGGTTCCAAGGCCTCCATGTGCCCCGAAGGACGATATTCCCTCTTGCTTGGGATTTTGCAGGGTTATTGCAAGGAGTAAAACTGAAAAACAGAAGAAGGAAGTGCAGGGAAGGGAAGGGTGTGAAGAAGGAGGGTGTAACTGGTGCCTGCAGAGAGAAGCATCCCGAGACACAGATCAGCAATCCCAGACTTTGGGAAGTGCTAAATCAAATAACTTATGTCCTTCTGAAAACAACTAAAGGGACATCTGCCGGTCCCACATCCCAGCTCGGCAGAAAGTGGGAGGGTGCTCGAAGGCGGCAGGGTTGAAATCTGCCGGAGTGCTTTCTGGTGCCTTGATCTACTGAGGCAAGCAGCACACGCACGCATCGCAGAGACAGTAAAACAAATCTGCTCGCTGCTGTCTAGCTAAGAGGCATTTCTTTCATGCTACAGCAACTGCTTCCTGTAATCAATTCACTGCTGAGGCCAGGAGACAACAGAACATGTTTCTTCCCCAAAACAAGGAGCTGATTTCAATTGATCTGAAGGTGGAAACAGCCTCCTGTTATCTCAGAGAGGCCAGCACCCTGGGGATTGCCAGGTACCCCTCGGAGCCTCTCCTGCTCAGAGCTGGTTTTCTCCTTGGTTTCTGGATTAAGGAGGAATTGGCAGCAAGCACAGCTGCCAGAGGGAAAGTTGGCCCAGGAACTTGCTGAGCAAGCAGAGCCCTGGCTGGGTGTGAGGGAAAGCGCAAGCCGTGCCGCGGGATGCCCGCGCTGCAGCCCAGATCCATTTGCATTCCACAGGATCCTCTCCTCCGGCACGATGGGCGACGGGGTTCCCCGCAGAAACCGAGGCTGGGACGAACGTTCAGCAGAAATGCTGCTTCTGCTCAAGCTCCTGCAGCTACTCCCTCCTGCTGAGGACGGGTTTTGCCACAGCACCGGTTTGTTAGACTGTGGTGAGCAGAGCCTTTGTGAGATTTGTCACAAAGGAGGTGCAGGAGCATCACTTCGTGAGCATCCCCCTCTCCAGAGGATGCAGGACTGCTCTGAAAACCGGAAAACCCACGGGCCACGTGGGCGCCGTGCAGCAGCCTGGTCAGCCTGTCACATCCCGATACGATACTGCAGCAGAGACGGGCAGGCAGCAGTTTCTTGCTGTAAAAGCTTGCCAAAATTGCTTTTTAAATCCCACCGTTTTCAAGGCAATCTGATTTTCTTAACCCTGCCGCAATTCTCCGCCACACAGGACCGGTTAATTTCTTCTCCATTTTCTCAGCAATCCCTCTAGAACAGAGCACAGCAGATTTCCCTAATTCACATTATCAGCACCATTTGCCTCGTGCACGACAGAAGGACCACCTGAGATTCAAAGGAAAGCTGACGCCCTTTGGGTTTTCCCCTCTCACGGGCTACACGATGCCTCTGCTTTTAGCCTCCTGCCTCAAGAGCCGTGCAGAGTTTAAACCCTCCGCCCAGCAAATGAACAGCACACGCAAAACGTCTCTTGAAATCTATTCCCTTCCTAGGCGGTTAGACGCCACGGATAATTGATACATGACTCTATGAGATAAAGAAATAAACCATTCTTCCTTCTGGAGGCCCCTTCTGCCTCCGACTCTCCGCGCTGGGTACCCTTTGACCTTGAGTTCTTGCATTAATGCCTGCACACAGCCAGAACAGGGATATCGCACACGCACTCAGCTCATCTCCTGGGGTTTCGCTTTCTTCTGCCCCCGAATAATGGCAGCTTTGTCCTCTAGTAAAGGGAGGAGCAGCCAGTTTATTGCGGGCCCAGCTTGTTCTCAAAGATAAACCCAGTGAAAAATGTCACCTGCTGATCCGATCCGCCCCGTGTGCCACTTCAGCAGCTGCTCTACCCCAAACAGCCATTATCATCAAACAGGTGGGATAATGGAAGCGTACACAGCGTATATACATAAACATGAGGGCGGGAGGAAGGGTGGCATTTTGTCTCGCAGCCCTGCAGGCCTGGCTTAGAGAGCTGCTTTGTTCAGGAGCCACAACAGCTCGGATTCATGACGAAGCTCCGTCACTGCCCCGCCAGCGCCGCGGCACCCGAGGGCAGAACT
>NW_009710287.1:23456-24424 GCF_000703405.1 Apaloderma vittatum | reverse complement strand
AAAACGGGACCCTCGGCGGAGATGGGGGCTGGGAGGGCCCCGGCAGAACAACAGAGCTGCCTCAGATCTGGCTCCCGGAGACTTCAATGCACGTCTGCACTTAGAGAAGCTGTGGGGGCTCTGGCGCTGGATCGGTTATTGCACAGCCACGGGCCAGGGGAAGGCAGAGGAGCACAAGGGCTGTTTGTAAAACAGCCGCCCAGGACCGCCTCCCGTCCCCGCGATTGCTACCAGACTCGGCTCCTCGAGCACCTGAATTAATGTCGAGCCATTTCCAAGCAAAGGCAAACAGTTTAATTCTGCTGCCCTTCGGCAACCCCGCTTTGATTTCTTACGGGGGCCCTGAAATAAATGGAAGGCTTGGGTTCAGCTCAGCAGAACACAAACAGGAAAGCCGTGTGATAAATTACCTTTGCAGGCACGAAGGATTCACCTGGGACAGTGCTATTACCTAGTAACCAGGAAGCAACCGCGGGTTATCAGCGTCACATCTAGCTTTTGCCAGCGCAGCTTTCACCTACGATGTGATTGTGTGGGAGACACCAGCTCTCTCGTTACTCCTCAGCAAAACAGCTCCAGCAGCTTCACCCGTGGGGCGATGTGAAAGGAGTCGTGGCAGCAGCAGTAGCATCCCAAGACTTGGCAACTACCTGCAGCCCTCCCGCGGTGTTTAAATTTACTGTCATCATTAAGGACAAAGAGGCAAATTTCAAACGCGAGGCAGCCCGTACCGGATTTAAGGCAGGCTGGACAGGAGTTAACTGAAATGCAGAGCGTTCGTCTTGCGTTAAGTAATTATCCTTGCAGGAGGAACACTGCTACCAAAAGCAAGTCTGCTGTAATTTCGGTCACCTTCCTCCTGACCCCTTCTCTCCTACTTAAAATTTCTGGCTCGCTTTGCGGAAAGGAAAGCAAGACCGACTCATTAAGGAAGGTACAAAGAACAACTCCGGCAGGTTGGGATGGAG
>NW_009710287.1:344-23444 GCF_000703405.1 Apaloderma vittatum | reverse complement strand
GGCTTTGTAGTTCGCACTGAATGCCTGCTGTCTCAATTACGTTTGTGGAGCCTGCCCCGTGCCGCACGCAGCTCTGCTGTGGGGAGACTTTTCTTTGTGCCTTATTGGCTGCGCGCGGTGGTACTGCGAGAGCAGTTTCCTTGACAACATTTTTTTTTTTAATAGAATCTTTTTCTTTTTTTTTTTTTAACTTGTCCCACTCCGTAGCTGCAAGATCAGGCCTGGCTTTGAATCCTATTTGCAAAGACACCACGAATACGAAGTAGCGTCACGCCCCAAATGCCCGTCTGCACCGCGAGGTGCCCGTCCCACATAGCTTGTGGTTCCACCAGCGGCGGAGGAGCTCAAGTAACAGTTGGGAAGATAGTAATTATCGTTAAGCTCTGCATCACGCAGCTCTTCCTCCAGATTTCTTCCTGCGAGTCTGACATTTTACTACCCTTCATCTTGTTTTCAGCATCTAAGGAGAAGGGAAGAAATCCAAGGCTGATACCCACCCCACCACCAGTTACTCCAGCGTGGGTCTCACAGCGGGTGCTCTGCGCTACAACACGCTCCAGCTGGCTGCTCCAACCCACCAGCCGGCTCCTCCAGCTCCAGGGAGTCCATCAAATCTGCATTTTAGCACTTCTGCGCCAGATCTGATGGCAGGAAACTCACTGACTTTGCTTGCTGGCCCCAAGCAACAGAAACAAGTAAAAACACCAGTTACTCCAGCGTGGGTCTCACAGCGGGTGCTCTGCGCTACAACACGCTCCAGCTGGCTGCTCCAACCCACCAGCCGGCTCCTCCAGCTCCAGGGAGTCCATCAAATCTGCATTTTAGCACTTCTGCGCCAGATCTGATGGCAGGAAACTCACTGACTTTGCTTGCTGGCCCCAAGCAACAGAAACAAGTAAAAAAAAAAAACAAAAACCCCCCCCCCCCCAGGTCTCATTATTAGGACTACTCAAAGCTCTCCCAGCAAAGCAGATGCTGCCCTCCCTGCCAATCGTGGAAATGATGGGATTGAAGCGTTCTACAGGAACATATCGATCCCACCGTGGCTCTCAAAAAAGCAGGAGGCTCTGCCTGCACTCCTCACACTTCAAACTCACAGGCTGAGCAGCAGCGAGGATTAAATGTCAACAAGCTGCTGCTACTTTAACATTTCCCCTCAGCCCCACCGAGAGCCAGCCCGATGGGTTCTGCGGCCCTTTTCTCTTGGAAATTTTCTTGTTTTGGTCCTAAAGCTGTTTATATTCCACGCAAGACTGTCCTCTTCCCTTTTATTGTTGGAAATTGAAATCTGAAATCGGAATGGCAATAAATCACAAAGTAGCGCGAGCATCAGCCTGCACGCAGAATTCTCTGCAGCAAAAGGTACCCCAAAGCACTAAGTCCAGTCAATTGGAATAACCAGCTCAGCAAGACAGTGCCACCCAGCAAGCTAATGATCCGACAGCCCTCTGGAGAACAACAAGGACAATAAAAAACAGAAACAAAAAACAGTAGCCCAGGGAAGGTCACAAGCTCCACACACACGGCCTTGCCAAAGACAACCCAAGGGCTTTCTGAATATTATTTCAGCCAGGGGTTCACGCTGTGCTTTCCATTCTCTGCAACTACTGCAGACGTTAGTAGCCTCAGCCTCCCCGCTTTGCCGGGAGCAGGGGGCCTTTCACAACATCCTATCCTCCGCCTGGCTGCATGTGCATCCCCTCAGGGTGCTTGTCAGCGAGCAAATTGTTTCAGCGAAGGACTCCAGTCATCAGCATTCAGCCCCGCTCCCCGGCAAAACGGCTTCGGGAAGCACAGAGGATGTCCCACATCCCGGGACCAGACACGCTCCCTCTCTTGACTTCGCGCAGCCCTGAAGGACTCGTGTTGCTGCTCAGTGCTTTTGGTTTCCGTGGCTGGACAGAGAAACGATTCCTTACCTGGTTCTTTTCCCCACCTTCAGCTCTTCTAATCCATCCACCGCTTCGGATCAGGGCTTTTCCTCTGCAGTCGGCTCCCGGTGTCCCTCGTTTGTCTCCATCTACAGAGTTAAGCCCTGTAAGAAAGGGCACAGACACAGCCACCTCACATCCCAGCTATCCTGCCAGGGCTGCTGCAGCCACCGCCAAGATCAAGCGGCTTTTCTAGCAGGCTCTAGATCTCACCCACGGTTGTCTCTCCACAAGGAAAGCCCCTTGCCGGTCACACCGCTACCTCCACCGAGTGCTCGGGTGCCCAATTACCTGGTACCGGCCACAGCCCTGAGCTGAGGATCTGCCCAGTGGTCCAAAGAGAAGAGGAGCTCCTGTGCTGGGTGGTACGTAGGCAACTTTCTGCAACCGCACCACCAATCTTGTCAGACGGACAACAGCTTCACGAGACAGCTTTCTCTGTGGTGCTGTCCCACTAACCAGTAGTAGCAGGATCTAGACTAAATAGATGGCATGAAAAACAATTGAGGACTTCACTTGTGTCACTTTACTCACTGACGACAGTGATTTAAATTCTGATGAAACAGTCAGAACAACGGAAGGTCCTAAGACTTAGCTCCATACTGAAGGTTTTGCAAAAATATTTACCACAGGACTATGAAGGTGGCGACGTCTATGCAGCCCTTGGGCAGACCCAACCGCAAGGTGTTCCAGATCCACCTGTGAAAAGCATTACCCGTTACGTCCCTTGGGGCCTTAGACAAAAATCCTACCTGGGATTCCCTGACATCTCCATTTTCATAGAATAGTCAAGGGACTCTCTCATCCCCCAAACTTTACAGCTCTACAAATCCAGCCGAGCCAGTCTCCAGGACACAGAGATGGACCCGGCCTTTTTGGAGCCACCAAACTTGCTATTGAGCTCGGCTGCAAATCACCGGCTGCTCCAAGTGCCTCGGCCCAAGTCTCGTTTCTGTCTCTGCTGGGGAACATCACAACCCAGAGCCAAGGCTCCGGCCACCTTCAGCACGGCAGCACTGCTGCCTAGAGCCGACACACTCCACAAATCCAGAGAGACAACGGGTTTGAGAGCAACCTTCACATTTTACTTCAAAATCCGTTTGCTGACAAAAAGCTATTCCTCCTCTCCCCCAAGAAACACGCACGTAAAACACTCTCTGCAAGTGAGCTGCAAGTGTTAAGATGAAGTTAAATGATTTATAATTTTTTAGTTGAAATAATGCACGCTAGTACAGAAGTGCCAACTGTGGTTCCTGCAGTTTCTTTCCCCACGCAGAGTCACTCCCCTCTGCTCATTATTCTTAATCGCTCCAAAAGCAGCACCTTAAGTGATATAAATATGCATGTGATTAAGTGTTACCTCCAGTTAAAGTAGCAGTTATCTGAAGCCACCTAGACATTAGTGAAAAAAATTAACAAGAGAAACAAGTAACTCTTATCATACAGCAATATCTCAGCTCTAATTAAGTGCACGATATTTTTTATACCGAGTGGCCTCTGATTAGCGAGACATTTCACTTTTGTGCGTGGTAACCAAAAAGGTAGAAACTTCAAAAAACAAACCAAGCAAGAGTTTGGTGTCGAAAAGAACAAACCAACTGCACAAATACAAAGAGGACATGGAACTTCACAGTTACCGCTGCCAGTCTCACAGTCAAAGTGGTTTATTATCTCATTGCCAACAGGGACCGAAAATTTGTTCTAGTACAGTAGTGGGGAAAAAAAAATATCTGATAAATATGAGAAACACGATACCGAGTTGCAAGTAACTTATTTCTTTGATGGCAGCAACGCAAAGCCGATCGGATTGTTATCTGTGAAGCTCAGAAAATAGCACCTTAGTCTTATTTAAATAAATTATACAGATCGACGCAGCGGCGCTCCGCTACCGAGGAAGGGGAACTGACGGGGATCCAGGACTCTAGAAACTCATTGTTACCCCGAAACAAGGGCCCCGTTCAAGCTCTGCCAAGCGGCACGGTGTCTGGTCTCGTCCGGGGCACAACAGAAAGTTTTGCAATAGATCTCTCCGAGTTCTTGGGAAAGTTCTGAGCCGTTGTTTGGCTTGCGGGGGGGTTGGTTTAGTTTGGTTAGAGGTGAGCTGACGGGTTGGACAGGAAGAGAACCGTTCCTGTCTGCAGCGCTGTTCCCTCTTCGCAAAGGTGGAACAGCCTTTCCCACCGGCAAATCCAAGCCACGTAGCAATAGACCAGTAATAGAAGGGGCAAGGACAAACTTGTCCGAAGGCCCTGGTGAAACAGATTGAAGAAGAGCATTTAACACTAACGAGCTGCAATAAATTCATCAAGAGCCAGAGGGAAGACATTTTACTGCAAGAACTTTATTGCACTACGTTCAAGTGCCGAACCAAGGGCTGTGCCTGCCAGACATCGGTCACAATTACACTCCCCCCATTTCTGTCTCTGCTGTGTGACCAGCTGTGCTTTCCAGTATTTCTCCTCAATTAAGGCTGTAGAGTCATAGTATATGATAATTAGTACATTATAAATCAGAGTGAAACTAGGGGGAAGAACATGAAGTCATACATACAGCATGTAAAATTTTTTTTTATTGTTCTTCAGAAGGGCTTGGGGCTTGGTTTTTGATCCAGCTCAGCACCTTCCCCCCTCCAATCCAACTTCCATCATTTCTCAAATCGCTTTAACTACCACTATTTCCTTTCACTAAAAGTATCAGTTGTAATTTGCAGAAACAGAACATTACGTTTCTAGCTTGTGAGGGGAAGGTAAAGGTCAGAATTCGGTAATTTCAGCATGATCTACCTTTCAGGTGGACTCAAACTTCACCAGATGTGTTATTTCCCTACTGTAGCCATCGACATCACCAACACTTCTGCGTCTCCTTATTAAAGAAATGAGATCTTGAAGGGAGGAAGAAACTCAGCACAGGGACACAGCTCGAGTCAGGCTACAGACCAAGCTGTGTTTTCTAGTCACGGACCTCAAACAGGTTCGTCAGCTTATCCGCAAAGCGAGGGGCTTGACAAATACTGTTGGGGTTTTTTTGACTTAAAATTTATAAATCCCTTCCAGGAAGAGAATTCTAAAAGCCCACTACCTGCGTTCTGAACACGCTTGCACGGTCAAGCTGCAGACTAAAAGTAGAAGTCTAGAACGGGAAGGAATCCTGCCAAAGCAGCTCCCACGGCCGGCAGCTGAGGTATCGGTGAGAGATGGGTCCTGCTCCACACCCGCTACAGGCACAGACCAGCAAAAGCCTTTGGTGGCTCCACGGCAAGAGATCACAGGAGAGCATGACCCTAAACCTGTCCTCAGAGCCTTCCGCGGCTGCACGTTACAGACATAACGTCAGGTTGAAAGCACATGAGGTCACTAACGGGGCAGGGCACTGAGTTAACGTGTGTTTGGTAGAAATAGCTCGGCTGAAACCACTTATCGCCTCGATAACCCACAACACCAACAGCTCTAGAGAGAGAGCAAGGAGCCAGTCCGCACTCCAGAAAAATCAGCGTCTTTATGGCCTGCCAAGGGGAGCACAGGATAGGCATGTCGGTGTGTAACTACAGGTTCTCCCTCCAAAAAAGCCTGATAAAAAAACCAGCAAGGCAGTCAGTGGTTCAGCTGAACTGCACATGAGGGCTGGCCTGGGCAAGCAACCCGGCAGTCACTCGTGGACCGTGTTTCTGTGTGCGTACCAGCCTCACCTAGGGTACGATGCAAAAGAGACCCTCCCCTCAAACCCTGATTTACTGTGTTCAGCAAGGCAGAGAACCTGGGCAGCAGCAAAAAGCCTTTTCTTCTTCCTTATGAGAGATAAAATTAATTTTAAGACCTTGCCTGGATTGCCCCTTGCTCACCTAGGACATCAGCCTTCCACCAGGATAGATTTTCTATCTAGCAACAGAAAGACAACTGATGTTTCAGCCAAATTCTTTGGAAAAATAAGACTGACCCACACACCAAGTCACACAGACGTGCACACACACACTCACGGTTAAAAGCACCATCTCCCACCAACCAGAAAAGGCCTTTAGCAGATTCACCACAGATAGAAGGTCGTGAGGCTTCTGTTAAAGCTCACCCGAAGTTTTTTCACACCTGCAGTCTCTGAACACCATGCAGACACACAACACAGACATCTCTAGAATATGCCCAGACTGGGCTTAAGGCTGTCAGACTGCTCTCCTACAGCTACAAAGGCTCCTCCTCATGTCTCTTTGCCAGGTCCCAACAAGGTTAAGACAAAAAAAAGAAAAGGAAAAATAAAATAAAGCAACTCTATTTAAGAGTTCCATAGGAATTAATGTACCAGGCCCTAATTGTGGGGTACTTTCCTCAAATCAAGAAAATAGTTTCTGCACAAGCCAATGCTCTGCTGGTTTTCCTTAGACATAAAATTTACTTTATTTCTTTTCTTAAAAAGTTAAAAATACAGAAGGTTCAGAAACTTATTTTCTCCTTGCAGGTGTTCAAACTGCAGCTTAAGGAGAAAACAATCCTTCACTGAAATGTTTCTCTCAATTTTTTTTTATTTTTTTTTTTTTTTCAATCACCACCATTAGGACAGAGGTTGAGGAGCACTGACTTCACCACTAATTTGATGACGTAGTTTGATTCCAGATTCACATTTCCAGGTGCCAAGAGTCCAGAAACCAGCCATGTTAACTTCTGCCTTCGTTTGAGATTTATTTTTTGTTTTGTTTATTGAACACAGCAGTGACCGTTGGCATCTTTGCAGCGTAATCGCATCTTAGGTCGGTATTTCTCAAGGTAAAGCAGCTGTTTGGAATTGAAAGCTCCCCTCCTTTTCCTAAAACAGAGAGAATGAAGGCTAATATCAATGGAAAAGGTACTGCTTCGACCGCCATACACATTCCAAGGCAGATTAGTCCTCGTTTCAAACCTTTCCTGTACCTACAAGACAGCCTTTTGGCTTGGTTCTGTGTCTATGGACACTTTGAGGAAGGAGAAACCAGACCAGCACAAGCAGTTCATCACCTATGTGCCAACATTAAAAATCAAAATCCAGTTAGAAAATTTCATCATATTTTCTTGGACTGGGAGAGTTTATTTCCATCGCCAGCAGCCACATCAAGGTCACCATCTCCTTGCAGAGACATGTGCTACTGATTACATTCGCTAAGTACGACCATGACATTCAGCTACAAATACAGAACAGGTTCCCAGAAAAGAACTTCTCGGTACCATAACCGGGAACAGAAAAAGGGAATTTAAGCAAGGAAAAACTCAAGAGAAATCTGCTGACGGCAGCACCATCTGCAAAGACAACTGAAGACCCTGAGAACCCATAAGAGGATGAATTGCTTTTTGGCAAAGCTCGTTCAACATAACCTTACCTGCTGGGCTTCATTTCAAGATCTGATGTTATCATTAAACCCACAGAGCTCTGCAGTCTCATCCTTCACCAGTTTCGTTATTTTCCAGACAGGGTGGTTGCTGACATTTCCTGGGTGAACGCACTCACCCACAACACCTGGAGGAGTGCTGGTGCTCACCTACTTCCTGCACAAATTCTGCTCGGGGGCCCAACCTCACTAGACTTTTTAAAATTTTTTTTTCTTTACGAGCACTTAGTGCCTGTTGAATTCATTCACAATTTTTACAACCCCAGCTTAGACATCTTTTCCTCCCAAGTTCAAAATCCAAGTCTTAAGTCAATGGCTTAATATATAAGCCCAGATTTGGAAGTTAAAATTAAAAAAAAAAAAAAGGAAAACAAAAGGAGACATCACTTTTTAACCCTCATCTCTAACCAGAGAAAATGGCACAAGCGTCAGCATTCATGTCAGTCATGCCTATTACTGTCAGGACAGAGCTACCAGAAAACAAATCGGAAATCTAACAAACTTTGCTGAAGACAAAGGCTGCTCAAATACAACGTGAACTGAGAAATTTCTTGAGAAAAGGGAAGTTTAACTTACTGCCTTATAAACTGAACTGCATCTTCGTACTTCATTCCACATTCAATGAGAGCAAGTGCAACCAGTACAGGAGCCCTAAAGGAAAAATCAATATTTAAGCAATGGCTAGAGAAGCAATATACTGAACCCCTCAAAATACATCAAATTAACCTATGAACTGATAGTTCAGGTATTTTCTCCTTAACCATTATCTACAGAACGACATTTGTCTGCCGAGTATCTAATCTAAAATTTCTTTTAGCAGACAACACTGCTCTCAGCACGCGTTAAAATGAAAATCAATATCTCCTTATGGTTTGGGGCATGAAACAACAATTCTAGACTTTTATGCTTTCTCATTTCACTATGACCTAATTTTCTTCTTTGCTGAAACAAGCGTGTAACACTTCTCACGTGACCGTAGATTTAACTGAGGCAGATCTATGAAGCATTGAACAGATGTGTTAAATAGACGTTTTATTTTTTTATTGCATGCTGCACATGGAACTGGGTGTTCCAAGGACATCAGAGTAAAACATTCTACTTCCGCACTTCACTTCCCAAAAAGTTGTCTCTCTTGACTACAGTTGAATTCCCTACTACACAGACAGTTTTCCAGATTAAAGCAAAACCTGTAAAGCTCTTGCTTCTTCCCTCTGCCAGAAGCAGCCCAAGAACAGCAACAGAAAGGTCATTCCTCAGGGAACACACGCAGCACGAGTTTGGGTGACGCACAAGAAGGGAAGCTTCTGGCACCCTTGGGCCTGATACTACGCAAGAAACAGAGGCGCCAAAAAATCACTCCAGTGACAGACGGCCACCATTCTAAAGGTGTTCCTCCGATAAAAACAGAGCAGAAACGGATCCTCAAATGTTAACTGACTTTAGGTTTTTGGCTCATGGCTAAGTACTGGCTGTTTTTCCCTCTACCTCTTCATTTCCCCATCACTTCTTCTCTAGAGGTAGGAATTTAAGAACTTGACACGCTCCAACTCTGCGCTTACTTGACTTCTTTAACATATCTTTTTTGCCCGTTCATTCATGTCCTTAAATATTAAAGTGTTACTTGGGAGAAAACAGATAAATTGGCATTTACGTAACACCAGCCTGTGACCTACCTCCCAAACAAATAAATTAATTTGAAGCCCACTGTAAAAACAAGAGAGCAGAATACCGACCTTCCCAACCCTGCGACACAGTGAACAGCGACGCAGCAGCCAGGCTCTTCACGGAATTTGGTTTTCAACAGGTTTAGCCAGTCGTCAACTATCTGATGTGGGGGTGGTGCTCCATCATCAAATGGCCAGTCCTTTGAAGGCAAAAATAAAGTAAAAATTAAATGAGCTATACCAACTTCAACCCCTAATCGGCAGCAAGGTGACCATAACCAGGGGCAGGGAAATACCACGGATCACATCAACGATCCTGTGGATATTTTTCTGGTTGCCCAGAAGTTTGCAAGTCAATATCCTAAGGCAATAGTAAATGTTTAACAAGCATCTAATTGCACTTTTCAAGAAAATTTCAATAAAACTCTATACCAGCTCCTTTGTAGTATAGAATTTTTAGAAAAATAGCTGCCCTTGAAATCTCATCTTTAAGAAAAACATGTAAAAATCAATAGACATTTCAAAAAACATGTGAAAGATGAGAACTCTGCAGACTTTTGCCTGTGGTCCTGTCGACCTTTTAAAAGACTATTTGTACTTCAGACTCTGTACGGAGGAGCAGCTCCTTCGTCACAACTCAAAGGGATGAGCAGAGAGAAGGTACTTCATAACAACTCTAATGGATCAGCTTGTCCAGCTGCCACGAATCTGACAAGCAAGGCAGTTAAATTACCTGGGTATTTTCAAATCAAAAGGAACACGTTCACAAGCAAAAAAAGAAAGAGTGCTTCGGCGGCGGCAAAGTCAATAACCAAGCAGCATTTACAATCCCATTTTTCTGCCTGTTAAAGGGAGGGCAACATTTAAACTTCCCAGGCTACATTTAACATCAACATGGCTGTAAATCAAAATTACATGTGAGAAGCTTCCCATTTTCTCGAGGTCACAGCTCTCTCCTGGAACTGGTGCTAAGCGGAGTATTACATGTCCTGCATTTCAAGACCAAGCACAACATCACATGCTTTATAATCTCCTCGGACACAGCAGAAAGAGCACTCCAAGATGCAAGGGGAAAAGAAAAAATAATACTTAGTAGCTATTTGGTACTTTTCAAGGCAATGCATTTTACAAGAGAGACTCATAGGTGAGTTCCACATTATTCAATCACTTCTCCAAACAGCAGGGAAACTGCTTTTTTCTTCCTTCCTTGGCTAGAAACAAGTCTTCATGTATCTTGAGGTTAACATAAAGTAATATTCTCTGAGACACGGAATAAGCACGCAGAAACTCCGAGCAAGTGCAACCAAAGGTAAAAATCCAGCAGGACTTTTCATTTTGAACTGCACTTAGTGCCACCCCCCAATACTTCCTGAATCCCAGACCTCAGCCCAGGAGCAGCTTATAAACGTGTCAGCACTGAAAAAAGGTGCAAGGTGGAAATCTGTGTCTCGGAACTACAAAACCAAAAAAGCTTCAAGTTATTGAAACAGCTTTACATGCGATTAATTAAGGAAGATACACAGCCTGAAGAGTGCAGGGACCTCACCTTTTTTTAAAAAATGTGAATTTAAAAATATCTTGGACAATGGAGGAAAACAAAAGGCTACAGAAACAAGATCAGAAAGTAAAAGCTTTTCTTTCTAATAAAAGGCTTTTATGAGATTTTCCACTCAATTACACACTGCCAGCTATATTATTTCAGGCCTGGTGTCACCCAGTGGCCCAGGAAGAGACGTATGGGCTGCCAAGAGAAGAGGCATTACCCGCTGCAAGATGCTTTCTTTTGACACTGCCCGGCAAAGAACGGGATTTACACGTCGGTTCTGCGTCCTAGATTTGGATTAAATTAAATCCTTTCCTTCAGAGCAAATACAGGACTTTACCACGTTGCTTTCGCTTACATGTTAACAATCACGTCCACACAACTGTGCTGGCCTGAATTAATCACAACCGTCGCTTCCCCGCAGAGCATCACCTTCCCAGGACCAGCACCCACCGATAAAGCGCTGCTGCACGGGACACTGCCCAGAACCAGGAACAAGAGTAATTCTGGGACTTAGAGGAGCAACTGTGGCAAAGTCTTGCAGGTTTTTTTTACCTCCTTGATTATGAGTTCTGCCAGCAGCACCTCCGAATTCCTGTCGGACAGGATAGAAAACAAATTGCTAAGCTGAACGACCAAAACAGTCGTTAATAACCAGGATGATGCACTGAGATTGCACAAATGGAAAATATAGCTCCTTTGTGCCACCCTGCAGTAGCTGGGAAGGATGATAGGTGAGAAAGGGTGGTGGTTATTATTTACCCTTTCTCTGGAGCAGCACTGCTCCGCACAACAGCTCGGGGTTTGTCAGTCAGCAGCGACTGCAGGATTGGCAGTAAAAGCACTTTGAGGTGACGAAGATCCCTTTCTTCAAAACCCATGTGCAACTGGCACGCTCCCAGAGCTGCCTGCACGTGCGCAGGATGGGAGTGCGGAGCTTTCCCACCTTCAGAACCAGAGCCATGGCCACATCAGACGGCAACGAGGTCTCATGTCTCCCAGTGGCAGTGCCGACTGCCTGCTGGCGCTCGGGCACGGCCATCGCGGAGGGCACGGAGCATAAAGAAAGCCTGATCCAGGGATGAATGGCAAGTGAAGCACTGATAGAGTAACGACAACGAAACGTTGTTAGGAAGAAAACTATCACAGCCTCCTTGGTTGCCAGTCAGCGCAAAAATACTTCCAGAAAAGAAACCTACCAGTTCTTCTGCTTTAACATTTCTGTCACAGACGAACAGAACTGGAAGAACTTCAGAAGCTCAGAGAAACTAATTCTATTCCCACCTCCTGTCTCCCGGATTTAATCTCTGTTGATAAACACGCGCATGCAATAGTACTACCTCACGCATGGAACATCTAAATCTCTACTTTCTCACTACGCCATCTGCCAAAGCAACTCTGAAGCTGCCACATTCCACCCATCTTGCCAGTACACGAGCCTGCACCGCGGCGTGAGAGCAGGCTTTGCTGAAATGCTCTCGTTTTCACTACGCTTCTGACCTCAACAGTTTTAAAATAGACACTAATCTCTCTCTCTCAGGCTGTGTTTTTAATCTTGATGTTATTTTTGCAAGCAAATATTAGCTTTAAGTAGTGACGTGTTATTTTCTCAGCCAGCTGGTAATTCAATACCATTTCTGAATAGCAACAGGATTCTGCGTTGAAAAAGCGAGCATTTATAGGGAGGAAAAGCTATACAGGGGGTGGTCATGTCGGTGACAAGTTTATCTGAAATAGCAAAACAATACTGCAATACAGTAAATTAACTACGACAACCTCATGACTGGGATCATCAGGATAAGCGATGACGTTAGCAGCAGAACTTCCCCGTTGCCTCCTGCTTTCTACTACTTGTAACAGATGCCTGGTGGATTTATGCTCTCTCCCATTTTGCCTCCTGCAGCAGTGGGATACTAAGAACTGGTACGTCTCCATGTGGAGAGAGGCTTGTTAGCTGAGGCAAACGCACACACGATTCTCGCATGTGTTGCTCCAAGTGAAAGGCTTTCCAGCAGAACACTGCTTAGCAGAGCTGGTGGAAACAGCGTTTCCAGTTTTTCGAAAAGCTTCCTCAAAAAACCCAACACTCTGCTTTCGGTTCAAACCTAGCCAACACCAAGTTTTTAAAGTCTGAGAACCAAAATCCCTCATCTCTGTCAGATACACAGGCTCCTGCAGCTGCCTGCTACACTTTGCTGGAGTTTACTCACGGCTGCAGGAGCCAGGGCTGGCGGGCAGAGCTGGACACCTGCAAAACCACCCTAAGTCTTCCAGGGAGAAGTCAGATCTCTGCTCTGGCACAGCAACACAGAAATACTCTTAAGCCCCAGCTTAAACAAGGGCTCTGAGGGCTTCTACACCAGAAGTTTAATCCTTCCAACCTCTGGCAACCTTGGGAGTATCGCAGCTGGAGGGTTCCCAGCAGTGTGTCCGAGAACACCACCATGTCCAAGCCCGAGAGAGCTCCAGCGCGAACACAAATGCGATTCCAGAGCACAGCCCTGGAGCAGCGGTAGCCCTGGAATGACTGATTTTTCCAACAACACCGAGGCACACGTGGCTGCCTGGAACTGCAGCAAATGCTTACTAGGGCCAGAAGCCAAGAAACCTGACTGACCTGCACGTGGAGTTTTCAGAGATATGCCAGGACACAGATTTTTCTCCTAATGGAAAACTGCGTAAGTTTTCCTCTGATTGAGCCATAAAAACCAAGAGGCAATAGAAGACTACCTGCAACAAGAAAGTAAGATGCAATTCCTGGCCTCACAACATAACATTACTCACTCCAGTAAAATAAACTGATTCTATCTGACACACTATAATAATTCAGAAGTATTGCCTGGAAAAATACTGCCTGTAAGCTTAGTATGAGCACACACCTATTAAAAAAACCTCCCCTAAAACACCAAGGAACACTAGACGATCGAGTCAGACAGTCATTGCCTAACGTTACCTACGGGTAGCAGCTGAGGAATTCCACCTGCTGACCAGGGAAGGCACCAGCAGCCCGGCACCAATTTCGAGGTGAGCAGGGATGAGGCTACAATCAATATCTCACCATGGTAGCCTGCATCAATGTGTCAGCTACGGTCTCAAGAGATGGAATTTTTTGTAAGGATGGAAGAAGGGAGTTTTATCTGCACTTTGAGAAGGTCAACAATAAAGTCAAGAAGTGCTGCATCTAGAGAGAAGGACCAAACCAAGTTGTACAAAGGCTGAACAATGGATTTGTATCAAACTGGTCATTACAAGGCAACCAAAACATCTCAAACAAATGCAGAAATCCAGAAACAGACATTTCTATTCCAACTGATGTGCTCAGGCAACAGTAATCAGCAAGCACAAAAGTGCTGCGAGCTTCTCAAGGCCAGGTGGGGATCACACTGATTTGGCCGATCTGAAACAGTCGTAAACTCCTGCCCACAGCACAGAAGCCACTCCCGCCACTTCTAGACATGAAATTTTTCATTTTTAGGCAGTTTTAAAAGACAACTCACTAGAACTTGGATTCCTTCTTTTTCAATAGGAGCTTGATCGTAAGTGGCTTCACAAACTCGCACCAAGGTTCTGACTCCGTACTTCTTCAGCTCCTTTAAGGAAAAGGAAAACACATGAGCACACTGACAGAGCGAAGAATTAAAAAAAACCACTCTCTCATCAGCTACAAAACTGAACATTTTATGCAGTGTCAGTGGTGTCGTGACTATTACATAGCTCCAAGGTGACTACACAATGAAGGAGCAAGGGCCAATGCAGAAAGAGAGGGATTTATGGCCCACATTAGGACAAAGGTTACAAGTGACAGGAATAAACGTGAGACACCACTGAATTCTTCTTCTCTAGGGAAGTGCCAAGGTGGAAAAAAATTGCGTAGAGAAAAGCAAAATTAAAATAGCTGCTTATATTCTCCAAGCAGCTTCTTCTTCTCTTTAAATAGAAGCTTGGAACTGTTTGCTTCAGCCAGTGTTGACATTTTGAGGCAGGGAGGAACAGAACACACACACCACCATACCCCAGCTTCCTTGTAATGCACTATAAGTAGCACATTGTGCTAGATAAATAATCAGAAGATCAAACAAAAGCTGTTCCAGTTCACTTTGAAGGTTCATACAGCAAGCAGAATTTCCTCTCATGTTTGGACTAAATCACTGTATCTTCTAACAATTAGCCATAATATCTATTGCAGAGTCAAGATTTCTGAACAAGGAAGCCAATCCACAATAACGGGGGGGAAAAATTTATATATAAGACCAAAAGAATGTGGCTTTCAAAGTTAACCACTAAAACTGGAGCAGATTCATAGCAAAGAGGAGACTGATAAATGCTGGAAGTCCGTTAATAACCACAGTCAAACATCAGTATCAGATGACAGGCTCTCTTTGGAATGACAAAGACCTGCATACACAAGATAAAAGCCCTGTAGATATAAGATATCGGGGCAGAAAGATACAGCAGGTTTAGAGCAAACTACAAGAAATACACTGTACTACTGCTTCTCTGGTGAGACCATCTGCTACTTTTCCAGGAAACTGAATATTAAATGCTGCTGTATTTAAGAACTTGTTGTGTCAGTACTGGTGGGACCCACTGCCCATCGTAACTGACTTTTCCCAGAGCTCAATCCAGGCAGAAGTCATTTTTCATGGATAAATTGTGGCACCCAAAATCTCTGATAATTCCAGGGCAGTCTGACAGGGCACATCCTGTAAACTGAGACATCACTTTTCTCCCGCAGAGTAGGATTGAGAGGTCAGAAACCAGTTACAACCATTAAAAGCCAGAAGGTCAATATATTAGAAGAATGTGAAAAACACATTAAAAGATAAGAAAAAAAGCCTGAAGTTTCAAGCAACACGTAACATATAGGCAAAGCATTGAGCAACGTGCACGAAGAACGTGCATCGAGGGTTTCTGCAGAACGTACGAGCCCGTTAGGGAAGGAGGCCGATGCTTGACTTGGCTGCCTTACCTCTATGAACTTGCTGAGGGTTGAATTGGTTGGGTTGTGAGTGATCAGGAAACGCATATTCTCGTAAGTAATTTCCACGGGGGCTGGACGGTTCATAATGGCAAACAAAACGTGTAAGGGGCCAAAACAATAAAAGAAAAAAAATTTTAAAAAAAAAATCAATAACCTTGGAAACGTTTCACAGCAGAACACATTAAAAAGACCACTAAAATGCCTGGGATTGATCAGAGCTTGCTTTGACGGCTTTGTTCCTTAAAGAATTCGCTTCTAGAAGAGCAGGTTTGCTTCAGAATCCGCTTGAATTCAACTTCAGCCTCAACTACTGCAGGTGGTATCCTTCCGACTCCAAAAATTCCGACTACATGCAAGACTAGGCAGCCTGTTCTACATTTAGGCACTGGTGAGGCAAAAAAGTAAGGGCAGATTTTCTCTCCACTTTGTTTTCTTGACGCTTAGTTTTGCTAGAGTCAGTAAAAGGAATATGCTTCCAATGGGCAGAAGATATCCCATATATTTGAGTGTGTTCGCTGTGTCCGGAGTCTTCAAGGCAGAGTTATTATGGCACGTAGATCCCCCTGTGCTGAGCTCACTTGTCAGCCAGGATGCTGTGCTGGGCCTGGCAGAAGTCTGCCCTCACGCTCAGAATCGCCATAAATGTGCGACGTATATTCCAACAGAACCCCTAAAGAGAAGAAAAACAACACGTCAAGAGGACTTGTTGCTTCTATTTCCAGCAACACCAAATATTGACCCTCCCAGAGAAAGTCAAATTAGACTAGATAAGGCTATGTTTAAAAAAAAAAAAAAAAGAACAATCTTTACTGGAATCCTGAGAGCTGTAATGCCAAATATTCTTTCGGCACAATGAGTACGCTCTAGCCCAGAGACACGGGACTCCTTGTAGCTGCTGTTCCCGGCAGCCACGCACCGGAACCAAGAGCGAGGAAACCTTTCTGTGCTCTCTGCAGCCCCTCCTTCCCACCTGGGTGCCCTAAAAGAGGGGAAAACACCACTAAGCCGAGCACACGCTTCAAAGGGTCTCTTGGTGCGGTCATACCTGCTTGGCTTAAACCCAAGTATGTGAAAAACAGTGTTGGTGTAGCTTTATTTTCTGAACAAAATAAGCAGTACAAACAGAAACAAGATGATAACCAAACTGCCATGTATCTGAGCTTTTGCCAACAGATAAATTTCACCAACACGGTTGTATCACCAAACTCCCAACAGCAGCAGGGAGATACCTTCCAGAACGCAGTCATTGCAAAAAAAAACCCCAAATGGTCATTTAGCAGCAATAACTTTTAGTTATTCTCAATCTTATTTGTGTTTACAGACCAGGCTATTAAGACAGCAGCAGGTTCCAGTCCTAACACGCAGATGTTTCAGCAACAGCAATAGGACAAGGAATAATACAATTCTGCCATGAAGTTTAGGGGGATGAAAACCCAGTTAACCCAAAGTAGCTCAACTCATTTAAGGCTGAAATACTAAACAAGCAACACGGCTTTCCACCGCGTTTAAATAAGCGTGAAGCCGAAGAATTGCTACTGACAATTGGGTTTTTTAAGGAAAAAGTTATAAATCAGTTGAATAAAATCCAAACAAGCAGCCAGAAGTCACAAACCCTCAACTCGAGCGGAAAGGTCAGCGCGGCACACTCAAGTGAGTACAATTAGGGCAGAACACACGCGCAGGGAAGTTCACACCCCAAACTGCTGGTGCATTCAACATTTTAATGAGATCCTCACTTTAAAATGGTCAAATTAAGTGCTACAAAATTACCTTTTTCACTGACATGAAGTCAAAAATCACCTAAAGAACAGCAATTATTTCCTTAAAGAACAGCTTTCAATGCCAAAAAAATACATTAATTAGGTTGCCAGAGGCAAGAATAAAGATGTTTTCAATAACCTCCCCCGACCTTAATGCAGTTCTTACTCTGAGTGACTGAAATACAAATTTCAAAAATGAATCCTAGAATCTTTTATCAGTGTAAAAGCTGCAGGATTAAGTTTCACCGCAGATGGAAGAGTCCCATCTAAACGCATTACGCTCAAGCCCCTTACACGTGAAAATTCTTGCATGTTTGTCACAACTCTCTCATACACACATTACCAAACCTCACAGCAAACGCTTTGTTAAAAAGCGTTACAGGCTGCCAGAGTAATTATGCACGAGCAACAGAACGGCTGAAGTCGCAGCATCCACATGTGTCCAACACCTGGAAAACTTGATGCAAGGAATTCTTTTTTTCAGGCAAACACTGGCCTGGTTTTCCCCCATTTGAACACGCACTCCAGCCACGCTGACACGTCCTGGAGGGTGACCCGCAGACTTACACTACAGGAAGAGATTCAGAACTAACTTTTGAGGGCTAACAAGGTCATTTAAATAAAAATAGCGATCAACAGATCTTGGCATAGGAGATCAAGACTTGGATCCTGAGTATCGGAGGCTTCCAGCGTTACAAAGTTCACTGTTGTGATGGGAAGAGCTATTGCATCAAATTGAAACAAATCCTTCAAACGTTGTTCTTTTCAGCACCAATAATTTGGTTGGAAGAGCCTCATCCAGCGCTATTTGCACTGTGAGGTGTATCAAATCAGGGCATTACGGTTACACTTCTCCTCCCTCAAGCAAATCAAAGAGGGAATTTCATCCCAATTATTTTTGAAGTCTTTTGTAAAAACAATTTACCAAGCCATTAAGAAAGGACACATGGAGATGACATGTTCCAGTAAATTAAGTATGGCAGGGGGAGTCACCAGCTCAGATCTGCAGCCGCTTGTGGTCTGACCTTGGCCAAGCCATTTTCAGTAGCTCAACCCATCTGCAGAACAGGAATGGCACCACCTTACCTTCCCCAAAGGAGTATCACTGAAGCATTTAATTAGCTGAGAGCTAAGGAGTGATTAAAAATGTAAAGCACTGTATTTAAGTCTGAAAAAATTACTGCCAGAAGGATAAGGAGTTTATGTAGCACACAACCCTATTTTTAAAAGTTTGGTTACTGACACGTATATCCCTTCCTCCCATGACTTTCAACTGCTAACTGTTAAGCTAAAGTTTAAGAAGAGAAACCAGGCTTCGAATTAAGAAAATGAAAAACAGGAAAAACCCTATTGTCTACAACTTCTGATCTCCCCAAGTAAAATTTCTTCCTCCCTGTGTTAGCTAGCAAATTTGCACTTCAAAATCCCCAGAGAACCACGTGTTCTCAAACCGACACCACCAAATAATAACCAGGTCTACGCACAACACAAAACAAGAAATAACTTCTCATCCAATTAACCTTTTTATCCTCAGAAAGCAAGATAGCACAAGGGGAGAAACCAAAAAATTACAACATGTTTTGTGTGGCTGGCCTCAAAGGGAGCAGAAGTATCCAACACATCAATGCTACAAATGACATGCGACAGGCTCCGTCAGGAACCAGAGGAGGAGAAAAAGCAGAGAGAGAAGGACAAACAAGCCGAGTAATAACCATTCACGCACCTGGAAAGAACTAGATATGCTTGGAAGTCAGCTCCTGATGCTGTTTAACTTAATTAGCAGGGAATAACCATCAATCAAGATGCCTATCTTTGCAGTTTAGGGAGCTCTGACAGTCTCTGACCTACACGGGACTAAGGTAACACCAAGCAGCAGCACGAGATCCTCACCTCTCCCACAGCCCTAATGAGGCCAATTTGAGAAGAATGTCTTTCAAAGTGCTATGAACGTGCAACGATAAGCTTAAAACGAAGGGGCAGACGTATCAACTAGCATAAATAAATCAGAGTGATTAACTAATGAAGAGAGAAAGCTAAATGAATTCCTGACTTGGTGGAAGCTGCACTTGAGATTGCCGTAAGGGAAAGCCCAGCACACCTACAATGTTCACCTCCAGTGGCTGCCCCGTCGATCACGGCATCGACTCCTAAATTAGATACTTCAATAGGGCAAGTCGCTTGCCCTTCTGTATCGAGCCTATACAAGCTCAGGGAGACAGGTCTAATGAAAAACAAGTAAAAAAACATCGTAAGGAATTCCTAGTTCCACTACCTCCTTCAAAACACACCAGTAAAAGTGCTGCCTTAGCTACACCGAGAGAGAAACAGCTCGCAACAGCTGCAGCTTCCACGGATTGCAAAACACGGATACCTTTGGAAAGGTCACTTGGATCACCTTTCAAAATAACCCAGCGCACAGGATGCACAGCAGAGCCCGCTAATTTGTCAGCCAGTATTTAAAGAATACTTCAGTGCTTTGAAGACCAGTGTTTTCAAACCATCTCAACTCATTTTGCACCTGTAAGCGGCAATCTGCATTTGCTGGTTACCAAGTCCGCTCAGGAGCTGCTCAGTTTTCCTCTTTTTGCCTCTTCCTCAAAACCTCACTCTCGTGGCTCGCGTTTACACACACGCAGCCGGCACCACAACTTGATCCCGTAAAAGCTGCCATTCCGACAGGAGGCTGGAGCCCAGTCGCGCTTGTTCTGACACTCCGCGTCCATCCCAGGTCACTTGTCCTTCCCACGTAGCCCTGCTGAAGGACCCACATTCTATCCACACACCATCAAAACGTCCTGTTTCAGCTGGAGCACAAGGTGCTTTTCAAGCCAAAGAATTCACCAGAGACCTCCAAAACGAGCTTTCAAACAGTGGCAACACATGTTTGCAAAACCCAGCTTTTCTAAAATACACTCGTCCTAGTACAGAGAAAAGAGAAACTCTGGAACTAAGATTCTTGGAAAAAATTCTTGAAGGCTCTCTGAAGGAAGCTTGCTCAGAATGACACGTGCCTAGAGAGGGGTGAGGTCAAAAATTTTACTGTTCCACCCTATCCACCCCCGTCGCGGAGCTCCCTCCCAGCCTGCTGACAAGTTCTGTGGGTGACTCATTCGTTTCCTTTTGCACTAACCCAGTCGCTCAGTTCGAGGCCATAAAACCCACAGCAGCAGATAGAGATCTGCCCTAGCAAGAAAAAAAAAATTAAAAAAAAAATCTCAACTTAAAAGTGACACATCAGGAAGCAGTAAGAACTGCCCCATGTACCGTGCCAGACGACGCAGTGAGAGAACAATCCTGCAGCAAAATGCAAGACTCAGAGCTATGCAGAAAAAGTTTCACTGCCATCCCTAAATTTGGGTGAGGTCAAACCGCCACATCCAAGCCAGGCATCGATGCGCGGAGATCAGCAACCTGGCTGGCTCGGCAGTGAGGAGCAATTAGATCCTGCATTAGCTCTTTCAGAAAGAATTGATAGGCATATGCATGCTTTATACTTCAGGGCTTTTCTTTCTGTGAAGTAGAACCTGCTTCATAGTTAAAAATTCTCTTCTGACACAGGATTTTTTCTTTTTTTGAGCGCCTTCCCCACACACGGTTTAGTTTTGAAAAACCCTTCAGAGCACACATTTGAATGTTATTTACATACCATGGCCCAAAAGTTTGAAGTTACTAAAAGTGTTTGAAGGCAAACCCAAAAAGCCCTGCTAAGTAAAATAAATTAAAGCTATTAGCCTGTTTAAGTCACAGAATTATAGTTAAGTAAACTCAAAAATTATTTTGGACAAGAACTCATTAGTATGTGATGCTAATTACTTATTCTTAAAAATCCAAATGCTGAGTTGTCTAAGCTGTATCAACTACTGGTCTTTGAAAACATGGTCCTGCAAGATCATCAGCTCCCTTGACAACTCAGACTAAAGATTCTCACACTTTAAGATGAAGTATCAAAAAAAAAAAATCCAAAACCCATTAACAAGTCAAGCAGGACTTAAAAGCAATTTCAGATCACACGGCAACAGGGAAATTACTCTGTGAAGTTACAGAGTTGAATTACTCGTATCTTACTCATCTCACTGATTTGAATTTGCCATATACCTCTGCTGGAAAAATGACTTAGTGGAGAGTTGGCTCCTTTTCCATGCTCCTGTGGCAGTTACACTCAGTCTGACAACTGAAACCGAAGCTTACTGATAAATTTCACTGCACGTCCACAAAGTCTCGATTGTTACAATCCACAGACCATTATTTCCAGCAGAGCTAGACTTTCAGTGTAAGAGACCAAAAAGCGTTCCACTTTTTAGTACAAAACAGAGAGAAACCAGAGGTAACAAAAAGGCACACGTAACAGTGACCTCACAGAGACGGCACCCAGCGCCTAAAGCGTTGTAACTTTTCAGTTACGGGATCACGAGATTTAAGATCTCTTTACTCCGTCACAATTAGTTTCATCTTGTGGCTCATTTTTCTAAGTCAACAGCCACTGCAAAGGTATTTTATACTTCCTTATGATACACACCAGCCAGATACCGGCCTAAGTAGGTGCCAGCCTGATCTAGCACGGTGGTTCGCAAGTGTCAGAAAGAGTAACTTCTAGCCTGGATTCTCAAGCCATTAGGTCTATTTTTCAGTGTTTAGACAGAGCTGTTTTAAATCTCCAACTCCTTAACAGGCAAAGAAGCTGTCAAACTAATCCAACTCCAGGAGGCAATGCAGAGCTCCTCTCTGCCAGCTCAGTAATCAGGTGCATCACCGACAACATGTTTTCTCTGCCAAAGGTACTATCAAAATACACAGCCTACACCATTTATAAAAATTTTCTCACACTGCAAGTATCTCAGGAGCTATGTTTTCAGCTGTGGCCTGTCTTCCTTAAAGTGAGGACGGAAGTATGCATTGCCTGGCTCTCCCGAGGGCCGCACACCAGCGCTCGCCCTCCCAGGCCTCCCAACAGTTACCACCTCAGCATTCCACCACGGGCAAAGTCCTGCAGCGAGGAAACCGGCTGCAACCACAGTTCAGCTCCGCTCCGAGAGAGGACAAGTGTTTGAGTGTTGCTGTGCAGAAGAGAACGATGGATATTTGCAGGTAATTACATCCGAAGTAAATTACTGATGTTTATAAGCGATGTGCATAAAAACATCACAACTAGATCCGATGTACGAAGACGTCCATTCCTGCCTGCGCATCCATTCGTACACATATACGCAACTCCTACCTTAACTCTCACCAATCTTTCCTTTCCAACAGTTGAGTTCATTAAATCTAAGTATTTCTGCATGTTGAGTCATAAGGAGATAGAGTTTTCTGGCTGCTGTTAGTGGTGGGTTTATCTTTTTTCTTCTTTAAATACTAACTGCAGTTCTGAGTCAGAACCCGACTGGTTCATTTGGGGAGTTTTGAAACAAGTTTCCATTTATACAGTAGCCTTTAAAAGCCAACTTTCTGCCTTTACTCCTCCTCATGCAGAAACCAACACGCACACAGCTGCCCCGAGAGAAAAAGCAGATTGTGACTAATCACACCAAGGAACCACGAGGAACCGTCACCGCAGCTGAGTGAAGGCCACTTCTACGATCACCCCCGTACCGTAACACCTCCCAGCCTGCACAGTCACCCCTGCTCCGAATCCCAAATCTCCAGCTCTCAACAAACAAGGCTCCTCACCCACCAAAGCACGCCCTAAGCAGCAAACCACAGTCATTCCCAGTAAGGACACCACTCCCTGTCCCGGGTATTCCTTCAGGTCACTCCTGCCACCCTCGGCACCACCAGTACTTTCTTTAGACACTGCCCTGGGCAGACCAGGCTTCAGCAACATCCCCCTCCCAGCCGAGGCAGCTCCAAATCCCACAGGGCAGCACTCTACACAACCCA
>NW_009710287.1:0-238 GCF_000703405.1 Apaloderma vittatum | reverse complement strand
CTCGCAGCATACCCCCTCCGTTTTCCCGTGCAGATACCACAAAAATTCTTTATCCTTTACAGCCCATCTCCAGGCAGGGCCCCCCTCTCCCTGCACAACCCTCCTATCCTTTCTCAAACTCTTTTCCAACACAACAGGAGCAAGTGACGCCCCCTCCCCTCAAGACAAACCCCTCTAAACGTCCCCCATACCAGACAGAAGCAAGATCCCTTGTGACATCAACCCCTTTGCTGTCTCA
>NW_009710286.1:2379-15653 GCF_000703405.1 Apaloderma vittatum | reverse complement strand
CAGATGATCTCTAAGGTCCCTTCCAACCTCGCCCATTCTATGATTCTAATTGCCCAGCACTACTGAAAGCTCTCGTCCGGGATGAAGAGGACACGTCGGACTATCCGCCATCAAAATCCACCGCAACAGGAGCCCTGCGAGTCCAAACACAGGTCGTTGTTCTTATGAGAAAAAAATCACAGCAGTGTGAGTCTGGCCAATTACACCACTATCAAAACAAACACCCTATTTTAACGATTCTTATCAGATAAACAGCTTTATTCTATCTGCTGTTGCATCCAACCTCCGCAAAAGGGTTCAAATCAGACAAGAATGTCCTTCGTGGAGGAGTTGCTCTGACCCCATCTCATCAGCATGCATTAATATACTTAATAATATTAATAATTCTTTTTACTGATTTTCCTATCAAATGTGAAAACTAGAACCACAGTGCATTCAAGGCGTCCAAAGAGAAAAAAAAAAAAGGACCAGAGCATTCTCAAAAAATTTCAGTTCATCCTTGGCTAAACTGTAACATGCTTTGAGGGCGAGAACATCGGACTCTGTGCTCTGTCACCTCACTAATGAGTCCACATACGACACCTCAAGCAGCTGCAGTTTCAGAGAACAGGAACAGATTGCACCGTCGTCACCTTTAAAACAACCACGCGGAGAAAAATCAGCGTTAAGACCAAAATCAGCCACTTCTGGTTGGATACAGAGATAGACAGCACGATCACTCTGTAAACAAAGTTAAGGAAACTTGGAATTAGAGGTAAGTTTTGGAAGGACTCAAGCTATAATTAGAGTATGGAAATAAAGATTACAACACAGAGTCCTTCTTGCTGTGCCAAACAAAGTTAAGGAAACTTGGAATTAGAGGTAAGTTTTGGAAGGACTCAAGCTATAATTAGACTATGGAAATAAAGATTACAACAGAGTCCTTCCTGCTGTGCCAATAAACGTAGGTTTCTAGCAGAGATATTTTCATGTCCATTGTCCCAGATTATCTGCAAGTTATTTTTGAATACAGTCTTTTCATTTCCCTCTTCATTTTAGTATGCGAGAACAAAATTCTGAGGTTTTCTTATTCATGGGTGTTACAGGAACAATGTGGAACAGGAATCAATGATCCTTGTAGATAAGAAAGACGTAAGTTTTGAAAGGGTCAGCATCTAAAGGGTTAAGCTCAGTTTTCCAGGCATTCCAAAAAAAACGGAACTGGTTTTAAAAATAAGGCACCTGCCACTTTTTTCTTCTGAAGTAAGAGGGATACAGCCATCTTCCAAAAACTATTTTTAAAGGCTTCCAGCTATCTCACCTCCCTGGGTTATCTGATAACTTTGTCTTCGTTTCCGAGTTTTTATGGGTTTTATTTCTTCACTCTTGTGTGTTGTCTACAGGTACAGAAATGAACCAAATCAGGAGGAACTCATCAGGGTTAATTATGCACAAGTAACGACGACATCTCGAGTACTATCTGTGGCAGCGGTGGACTTTTATCCCCTAAGTAGGAGCTCTTCAGTAAAACACAAAAGGTGAACCCAGGAATTACGTCCCCATCGATTCAGGTACTTTGGGGGGAGGTTTAACATTCAGGTTCTGAATCTCCTCCATGGGGTCTCTGTTTTCCCAGGTGCTGCCCAACTTTTGTCCCGTTTCTTAGCGCACCCACTCGAAACGGATGTCAAACGCCCAAGGTTTTTTAATCATCTCTCAGGCTACTGCTCCTTCTCACCGGCACCACTCCAGCAGGAAGCGTGGCTCCCAGAAAGCTGCTCCAATGAAAACAGCTTTCCGCGCTCAGTACCAGGAATAGATCCTGAATGCTCCCCAATAATCTTAAAATGGGCACTCCTGTTAAATTATCGCAATATAAAAAGATTTGCAGAGACAACCGATCTCCAGCAAAGCATCCACATTTCGTCTTGAGAACACTTCTTAAGTAAATTCAACCTCTTTTTTCTTTTTCTTTCCATTCCCTCTTTACTAGATGGCAAGAGCCCTAAGCACAAGATTGAGTCAGCTCCCAGTGTCCAGTGCCTTGCCGTAACTATAAAAAAAGAAGAATAAAAGGGAGTTGTCCTGCTAGAAATTCCAGAAGATGCCAGGTGTTACCTCTGAGCTTACTCTTCCAATTCATGCATCGCAAGGGGTTTTTTTCTGGATTATTTTCATGTAGGTTACCTGCAAGATTTTCGTGATGGTGTAGCAGGGTGGCCAGTCTCCTCACCTCAAACACCCTGAGGATGCTCCTTCAGTTCCCAAAGACAAATTTAAGGTCATTTAAGTTAATAAACTCATGATGGTACCAGAAGATGTGGTCTCACCTTTAGTCTCTTCTCCTTGGCCACATGTTCCCAAATTAAAGTTCACACCAGGTGGAAAAGTAGCTGGGTAGCCCC
Source organism: Apaloderma vittatum (assembly GCF_000703405.1). Classification (NCBI taxonomy): domain Eukaryota; kingdom Metazoa; phylum Chordata; class Aves; order Trogoniformes; family Trogonidae; genus Apaloderma; species Apaloderma vittatum. Next base: position 13,269 of record NW_009710286.1, on the reverse strand, counting down.
GAGCAGAAAGGATTGGTGTATGGAGGAAATGGCTTCAAGTTGCACCAAGGGAAGTTTAGGTTGGATATGAGGAAGAATTTCTTTACTGCAAGGGTTCTCAGGTCTTGGAATGGGCTGTGCAGGGGTGGAGTACCCGTCCCTGGAGGGATTTAAGAGTTGGGCAGACTCAGGGATGTGGTTTAGTTGAGGACTTGCCAGTGTTGGGTTAATGGTTGGACTCGATGGTCTTAAAGGCCTTTTCCCATCTGGGCAATTCTGTACCTGAGGAAGTGATGCCTTCAGCAAAAGTTAGGTTAGAGAGCGCAGAAAGAACCAACCGGTCCCTCCAAGCGTCAGAACCACATCTTTCACAGCACCAAGGACTTGCATCCGCCTAAATGAGCGACAAAAAGCAGGCTCCAAGCCCACCTGATGCACCTTTTGCAGACGGGGCAAGTGACACTTCTCTACCTCTAAAAGCAGGTAACTACACTTTGTAAGTGGCTCGGATGTTCTGAGAAGGAAGCCATCGAAGTACTTCAGGTGGTTTTAGCACGAGAGCTAAATGTTGTATCGCCAAAATACTATCTCCTGATCCCTGGCTATCTGAAGAGCCCGCAGAGCTCACTGTATGACATCAGGAAGCAAGCAAAAGCCTTAGTTCCGAGAGAGCGTGTGCTGTACTGGGGGAAGGAGCTAAAATTACCGCACAACACCTACGCAAAACTTCTTGCCTTCAAAGAACAGCATCGGGATTTCTGGATTCGGGTGCCAGCGCCTCAGGACTTTGCAGTCCTGAAACACAATCCTGATTCTTATTCGGCCGAGACGCAGATGGCAGCAACTCTGTCCTCGAGTGGATTCGGCACCGAGTTTAGGGGTGTATCTTTTAGCATAAACAAGATTGCTTTAGAATTAACAAGAATTTATGGTTAGTCCTTCAGGTAGCAGTTATTGCCTGAGCAGTTATAAGGCTGGTAGCAAGAAAACGAGTATCTTACACCCACTGGGTGCTACTGATGTCTCTTTTTCTTCCTATGGATGTATCACAGGCAGAAGTAACAGTAATGGGCATAATTCAAACTTTCTAGATGAGTGACCTCACAAGAGAACACACTTATACAGACCTGACACCTGCAGAAGTTCACATTTATTAACTCTGACAGGGAAGCAGCTTTGAAACTTGTTGAGGTGCAGCAAACGTGTGTTGCCATGTTGGCCCTTCCTATTTCCCAATTTTATTTTCTTTTTAAATCGGAATAAGCCGCAAAATTTGAAGACAAAGGATCTCCTGCTTCTAGAACTTACCCAAGCAGGTCCGTGTGGCCTCATTTTTTCCAGCCCACACTTCTGGTACCCTGCCATCACCTCGAGAGGGCAGGCAGAAACCAAAAGCCAAAGAGTAAGGGATTGCTTCCCCCAGTGTTCTTCCCACTATCTTTTCATTACTGTAAACGCACATACCACACAAGAAATTAAAGAATAATAAAAAGGTAAAGCCACAGGAAGGTCAGATAAAACCAAAAACCACTGCAGACAGAACTCCCTCCAGCTGCCACCGCAGGAAGAAAACTCCACGATGCGTAAGCTTATCTCGACAGTCAGAAAAATCCTGAAACACCGAGAAAAAAACATATTCCAGAATCAATGCTCCCCCCCTGCCCCAGGAGAAAACTCTGCTGAAGTCCTCTCAGATTTAAAAACAAGATTGTTAACGAAGTAAAGCCCAGATAATCCCAACTGCCGGCACAGTCCTGGGGAAAGAGGTCTCACAAGGAGATAAGATTCAAATCAAGAGTCCCGCAGATCAAAGGCACCAGCCTGAATCGCAAACCAAAACGAGGAAGGTACCAGAACAGTCTCCGCAGCACCGGTGTCACGCACTTTCCGCCAGAGCCGTTTCCATGTAAGCAAATTATTTGGTGCCGTTTGGAAATCTGCACAAAACTTAAAAGAAAAACTCCCCGTAGGGCACAAAGGAGGAACCCACCCAGGGGAGCGCAAGCACAGGGTGAACCTCTTCACTCCTTTGTGTGCTGGACAAGGGGGGAAATCGCTGCTGCAGCATCGCCCAATGTTTCATTTCTCTATCTTGGGGAGTAAAGGCACTACAAACCCTTTTTGCCGTATTCCAAATGGGAAACTGAGGCATCACTCCAGCAGTTTGTGAACTAGAGGGAAATTGTGGGCATGGGAAGAACAAGATGCCCATAATATCATCATTCCTCCCTAGAAAAACACCAGTTGCGACAAAAACAGGTTGGAGATTCAGGTTCTCGGGCAGAGACATCTCCCCTGAAGTGAAAGCACGAGGCTAAACCAGATTATGAATTCATCAAAATAAATTAAAAAAAAAAGAAATCCACAAAACCTCCACTGAAGACAATTCTGTTACGTGAATTTTTGGATGAAAAGGTTAAAGCCAGCAAGGTTGGCCCCAAACTGGCCTAAACAGACGTGAGTAAAAAAAGCTTCCCAAGGGCTGAACACAAACACAGAGCATCAGGCTTTGTTTTGTTAGAAGGGGAAACTATGTAAACCACGGAGAACAGGAGAGAACGTCCACTGACACAGCCAGAAACGTCAGCGAAGAGCATCGGGAAAGCACAAGAAAGTCAAGGACAGTCAGAGAAATATCCGTGGTGTAAGTCACCGCAAAACTCCGTGTGCGGGCGGGCGCTCGTGTATTTTGGTGCTGGCAGGAAGAAACGACCTGAGAATACCAAGCGAAAGGGTGTCCCGCTGTTTGCTTCGGCCTGCACTGGGGGAAAAACCCGCCGCTGCAAACACGCTCTGGGAATCAGGATGATTCGCCGCCCAGAAATACCTGGCTGACATCGATTTCCTCTTTCGACAGACAGTCACACACACGCTCTGGTCAAAAGAAGTGACTGCACGTACTGGGAGTGGCTACTCGGCGTCAGCTGGAACTAAGAGGATGAGAACAGATTTCAGGGATCCTGGAAGAGAACTGAAAAGGAGAGTCTAAGTCAAGGTTTGGCAACCTTCGTATGGTGCCGTGCCAGGGTTTTTCTGCCCCTCGTTACGGCTCGAGCGTGCTAAAAGAAACCTAGACGGATCTTGTAGAAGTTGCCTCATGAACAGGCAGGGATCTGCCAGTCCATGGGGTCTCGCTTCTATGCGAGACGGCGGCTTTTGCTGAGAATTTGTTGAGAAATTGCAAACCGCTGCTTCTCGCCAATGAGAGCGCCTCAAAACGCCGACGTCCTCAGCCCCGCGCCCCACCCGTGGTCCAGTGGTTGTTGATCCTCAAGCTCAAACATGTGTCCAGTACAAGATGCAAGAGAAGGCAAAAAGAAAAAGAAAGTCAAATTGAAGAAGGCTGCAGGACTGATGAGAATACGTGGATTTGAGTGATGGAACAATATTGCGGGGAACAGAGAGACCATGAAGTGCAGAGCCAGCATCTTTCCGACTAATAAGACACCTTCCCAGATGAAACTGCTGATGCATCCAGGAAAGGAATAAGCTAAACACAAGAGAAGGACGCTTAGAAGGGCAAAATGAGGTTCAAAGTCAGGCAAGAGCATCCATAAAGAAAACGAATTTTCTGTTGCTATATATGGATGCAAGGAGTTTGAATAACCAGCAGGAACAAATAAAATTCTGACTGGCTGTAAGAAAGAAAAAAAAAAAAAGACACCCGGTGCAATGAGTGTGTGACTGGACTTTAAAATCTCGAGTTCGACGGCGTTCAGGCAGGAAAGGGAAGAGAAAACTGCAACGTACCCCTAGAAAGAGGGGAGGGGAAAAAGCTCACCCCTTTGCCAGTTGTCAGCGCTGCAGGAAAAGGGAATTTTCCAGGGGAACTCAGCGGTAACTCCGTGTGATTTCACGGGCGAAGGCCAGGAGGAGGTTCTGGGCAGCAACCAAGGCAAGGAGCGGGGTACGTGGCTCCGCATTCACGTAAAAGGGATTAAAAAAAAAAAGATGTGGGGCTATGGAGGAGACAGGAGGGGTACAGAAACTCTCACACAGCAAGTAATTACAGGGGATTGGTTTCCCAAAATCATAGGTGACAATTTATAACGCAAAGTAACTATTTTGGACCTCATTAGAACCAATAAAGCTGCGGTAATCACCGGACTGGAAGTCTTGACAGCGGAGAAAAAGAACAGACTCGCATTTAAATATATCCGAGTCTGGTAATTCAATCAAGAGCGCAAAATGTCTTGATTTAAATAATTGATTTTAACTTCTATGACGTTTGTACTTTTTAGTTATCATCTTAATGAAATATCAACATAATGAGAATAGGCATCACGTAAGACGTTGATTTTTTTTTTTGCAAACATGACTTAGCAGAGGAAAAATGAAGGAATTTGCATATAGATGATCCACTTATATTCACTCAAAGTGCTTTTGGGATCAAAAAGGAAACAGCTACAGAGCAGAGTCTGAATAACCTTATAAAGCAAACTCCCCTCGCAAGCTATGGGAAGGCACCCGAAAAATTATTAAGTAACCTCTATAAAAGCAACTACGGGATAAAGCGAAGAAGGAAACAACCCGGACACGTCAAGATCAAATCGTGTCGAACCCCAATAGCTGGGTGAAACTCAATAAAGACAAGGGCAAGAGCAGCGTACGCCGGACGAGACAAAATAACCTAGAGAGTATATTGGATCACAAATGATTATAAGTCAACAATGGATTTGGGGAGGAGGGGGGAAAAAAAAGGTTAATTGAGATTGTTTTAATCGAGCGCCGCCTGGAAAAGAGCATTACTTCATTAATACAGCGCTGACAAGGCCACGGAGTACCCAGGGAAGTAAATACATAAGACTACGAAGGAAAGCAGCAAAAATAAAGAGATTTACGAACAGTATGATCCATGAGAACAGATTAAAGAACCGTGTTCGGCCTAGTGGAAAGAAAACTGTAGGATAACACATCACGCTGCCATTGGTGACAACAGAGACAAGACAGAACGGTCAGTTTGCAGGTCCTCCGAGTGAGGCAAAGCATCTTAAATCGTCAGAGAAAGAAGATATGGGAAAAGCTTTTAAGTAAATTGGTTAATCACCCACTCCCAGTTACCTAGGGAGGCTGGGTACCTCCCAAACTGGAAGATTTTAAGGAAAAACAAGAAACGTATTTGTTGGGGATGTTCTAGGGACACTTTTATCTCACCTCAAGATTTTGCTAAGAGAATGTGCCCGAGGTCCACGTTGTTCAACACGAGGGTTCTCCAAGAATTCCCCAAAGAGTCACGACGTTTCCGAGACCCCGAGGCTTCACTTTCGATATTTATCGGAACGCAGGAGAAAATGTGGAAGACAAACATTTCTACCATGACAACATCAGGAGAGGGCAAAAAGACGTTTCAAGGAATCAGCCAGATGTTGGCTCTGGACAAAAGAAGGGAAAACTCAATCAGACTTGATTTAGACTTTGAAAGGACAGGAACAAAATTAACACCGGGCAGCACAATATTCTGAAAAATGGGCTTTGTCAAACAAAGCTGATTTCATTCTCAGGTGAGATTCAAAATCAGGTTGATCGAGGTTAAGGGCTGCAACCCAACGGGCAACCTTCTGTCGAGCGTTGCCATCTTGATTGAAAAATTACCACTCCGCTACGTCAACAAGGCGCGCTAAACGGATTTAGAGTTGGCCAACTGAGTTGACTAAAAGCTCCGCGCCACACAGAATGTTTAACTTACTCAAAATAAAAGCTGAAAGACCCTTCGGTTAAAAAATTATGAGTTCGCTCCAAATGGAAAAGTGACCAGACGTTGAAGCAGCTTTTAATTCAGCCAAGAAAAGGCCTTTTGGAAGCAATAATTGGAACCTAATTCAAATTAGACTTCATGTTTTCTTAAATCAGAGAGGGGTAATTTTAATTGCTGAAAACGTATCAAGACAAGTGGTGGATTCTTCATGACTTGAGATCTTCAAACTAAGACTGACTGTGCTCTTAGAAGGTAAAGAACAGTCCCAACTAGGCATTAGACTCCTTTTCCAGGCAGGTCACTGTGGTAGAGTCAGCACCAGAAAGAAAAAGGGGTCTTGATGGTAATGCTAACGAACACGTATGTAAAAAAGTCAAGAATTAGAAAAGGTGAAACTCAGATATGGAACCACATCTATCTCCCGAGCCCACAACACGGCTATTTCTGTGACAGTAGAGAAGTAAAAGTATCTTCTCTTTGATTTGTGTTACATACAGCTATAAGCAGTGGTATATCTAGTGAAATATAGACGGTGTTATACGCAGTGAAAAAATGTTTTTTTATTCTTTCTTGAGCTTCCGACCAAGATCAATCCACATTCCGAAGACTCAGCTACGCAGAAAAGTTCAGCAGCTAGGATTCGGATGCTAGGGTAAAGAAAAAGAAGCTATTTCTCAAATTTATGGCACAGCTTTTTAGGACTTGAAAAATTCTGTCATGGATGGAAGTCCAAACCAAGAGCAAACCTGAGCTTTAACCCATTTTCCTTGCGTTAGTTCCTGAGAGGCAAGGATGGAAGATGGTAGAAGGTTTAGGTGACCCTGTTCTTGTGGCCAAGTGACCACCCTCAGAATACAGCCCCGGCCACTCTAGGACAAGAGTGGCGGATGCGTAAGACAAGGCTGATTGCCTCCTCCAACCAACCACAGGTGCAAACGGAAGCCTTCTTCTAGCTGCCTCCGCCACACAACGTTGAACCTGAAAAATACATGAAACGCCGGAGTTTTTGCGAAAGCCATTATGTGTCTCGTTAAGTGATAACACACACGGGAAACCGCCGAAACTTATTTGCAGAATAAACAGAATCAATGTTCATCTGAGGACCTGTTCCAAAATAATCGCGCTTTAAACGCTCACAAGCTTAATTCAAAATAGTTTTCAACGGGGACAAGTTCTTACAGACGCTACACTCGCTTTGGTTGAAAAAAGTCAGCAGGGATCTTATTTTGTCCACATAAATGGCAGGAGAAGAATCAAACATGCCTGAAGACTTCCTTCAGTTGGGGCCAAGTACCTCTAGAAACAGGTTAAGTCAAGTCATACCCATTTAGGGACCCTCAAATGAGTCTTTTTCCAGAGATCACCTCCAATTCTGGCTTGTCAATAATACAAAACAAGGTGTCTCGTATGTAAAATATATAGAGAGAGACAGGGACGCACGCACAGAATACCATTAAGTCCAAAATTTTGCACTGAAGACTATAACCCACAGATCAGGAACAGATTTACCTGTTGGGAGTCGTAGGAGCTTACGATGAATAACCACATAAACCTCCTTGGCTATTGAAAGAGCAAGTCACCATCACCTACAAATCCAAGTAGAAAGAACTGAAAGGAAACTGGGGGACAGAACAGACCACGCTCAAAATTTCCCCCTGGTCTTCAAAACGTACTTCCAACATCAAAACGACAAAATGCGCACGTTATCAAATTCCGAGCGTCGGGTATCTAACGCCAAAGAAAGCAAAAGCCCGAATGTTGTGCTTTAATTCCTGGCAGATAAACTAAAGAGTCTGATGCCATAGAAGGGCCAGATCTTTTTGATTAAGTTCAACGGCAAAGTAGAAGCAAGAAAAAAAAATAAAAAAGAAAAAAAAAAGCAGAACCCAAGATGCTACGGTCCATTTTAACTTTTGCTGCAGTCTGCAATCTTTATCCATTTTATCAAAGAATTAGACATGCCTAGCAGGCATGATGGCATCTATTCTCTTCTTCTTTTTTTCTGCCAGTTTAGTACGTTTTCCCTCTCACAAGAATACTCTAAGCCCGTCTTCGATAATCCTCCCAAATCTCCAACCCTTGCTAAGGCAAGGAAGGCAAAACTGTTCAGCCTATAAATACTCCTTGGCATTCATCTTCCTACTGAGCCAGTCACCGTACAAAACCTGTGATAAATCGCATTTCTCTGCTCTGACTTCCAATTCGTCCATTTCCCGTTTTCCCTGTGACTGTTTCACTCGAGGAGAGGAAGGAAAGACCAGAAAAAATACAAACCAGCATCTCCAAGAGAGGACATGGATGTGTTTTTTCAGCTTTTACAAACCCTACGGTGACAACCTCCTACATAGTTTGTTGGGGAGCATCAACGAACAACATTTTTCCCTCCCGGTAAGCACGAAGTCACTCAAAATTCCTTTGTGGTGCTCCAGGGTTTTGGCACATCCATAGTAAATAAAACCCAAAGGAACTCTTGAAAACTTTTCCCGGCCCACTCACACTGCAGGAAAACCAACGCATCCCCTTCATCCTCCACAGAACCTCACTCCCCGCGTGGTTCTTTGAAAAACAAAGTATTATGCCAAGAATATCATCATCATCATCATCATCGTTTCCTTACAGGGTTCCAACAGGGAAGAAATACAAGGTTTACTTCAATACAAGCACGATGAATCATGTCACCAGCTTTCAGATCGAGAGGCGGCGGGAAAGAGATTCTTAAAAAACAGAGGAATTGCAAAATGCTCATATTTGAGTGATGTTATAAATTTAAAACCTATCTGGAAGTGACTCTGGTGTATGTATTTGTGTTCCTGTTTGGAGGCTACGACACACAAAAGATGGCCTGGTGCTCGAAAGCTGCTTCATACTCAAGAGCCTCAAAAGATTTCAGAAGACCTGCAAACGCTGGATGTACCTTAAGAGCTGGATCTTCCCTGCCTGGGATCTTCGTTAGGGATCTGGGATTTTGGCTTCAGACACCCATCGCAAGGCACTCCTGCTTCTCAGCAAAAGAAAATCCCAAAAATTCACAACTGCTTCTGTTGCTACTGCTTCAAACCAACAACTGAATAAACACAAAATCCCAGGTCAAGATGACTCAATACTGGGATTGTTCAGCTTTGGAAAGAGAAGACTCTGGGGGCACCTTATCCCTGCCTGCAGTGCCTGAAGGGACCTACAGGGAGGCTGGGGAGGGACTTTTGACAAGAGTGTCCAGTGACAGGACAAGGGGAAATGGGTTTAAATTGAAGGAGAATAGATTTAGATTGGATCTGAGGAAGAAATTCTTCAGTCCAAAGGTGGCAACACTCTGGAATGGATTTTCCAGAGAAGCTGTGGCTGCCCCCTCCCTGGAGGTGTTCAAGGCCGGGTTGGATGAGCCCTTGAGCAACCTGGCCTGGTTAAGGGGAGGTTGGATCAGATGATCTCTGAGGTCCCTTCCAACCTAAGACATTCTATGTCCTTTTGGAACAGGGTGCCCAAGGAGGGTGTGGATGCCCCATCCCTGGGAGTGTTCCAGGCCAGGTTGGACGGGGCTTGGAGCAACCTGGGCTGGTGGGAGAGAGGTGTCCCTGCCCAGGGCAGGGGGGTTGGAACGAGATGATCTTCCAGGTCCCTTCCAACCTTAACCATTCTAAGATTCTACCATTCTACAATTCTACGATTTACAATATGTCAGAGCACAAGAACACAAAAATATCTCCAATATGCGTTGTTCCAAAATGACCAAAGCAAAATCACTATTTCCTTCTGATCTTCACACAAAGGCCATCAAACACCACCCATGTAACTCTTCCAAGCACTTTGCCACCTGCTCAGAACTCCTCGCAAACTCCCTTCCCATCTCTTAGTTGGGTAAAAGCAGCTTTCCACATGACCTGACCAGCCAGCGAGATGCCATCTCCTAAAAAAAATAAAATAAATCAGGGGAACTGTTTTGAGCCCCTTTTCCCTAGGTGGAAGCCCTGATTTTACTCTCTCCCCTCTGCCCAGCAGTCAACTTGCCGAAAACTTCTGAAAAAAATAACGCCAGGTTTATTTTCTATGTCTACAGCCCTCTGAAACGCGGATCGAAGCGCAAAGGGAGCGCAGAAGCGCTGGTGGGCAGGCAGAGAGCGCAATCGCATCATCCTCACGTCCTTGAGAAATCGGGATTACGCAGCACCACCACCGACATTTCCCTCTCGTACGTAGCGACATCGGTGTTTTAAACACAAAAACGGGCACCGAATGGTTTAGCTGAGTGGAAGGAACAAGAAGGTAACGCGATTTAGACACCTCTAGAGACCCACATCTGTTCGACCGGCAGGTAGTTGAGTCACATGGAAATAATTCTCCAAAATTTTTGTCCCAGTTCTAAAAAGCGACAGAGGAAGAGCCAGTATTTTTTAAGTCAAAGAGCTACAAGACCGTCAACAGGCAAAAAAGGGTTTTATTTATCGTCACCGAAACAAAAAGCCTCCACGTAGTTACTGAAGAGATGCACGATGGCGGACGAGAACCCAGTAACGTCAGACAGGACAGACCTATTCGTGCTCAAAATGAGCAAAAAATATGCTGCTTATGTAGCTCAGAAAAATACTACAGGATGCGGCGAGAACACTTCTCGCTCAGACATTACGGATCAAATATTTCTACGGACTGAACGTGACGACTTAAGGATTTTAAGCTCCAAAATTGATTAGGAAGATCACGGTACCTGAAGAAAAAAGACCAAACGGAGGAGTTAAAACGCTCTTCTTCACAGTCAGCTTCTTCTCAGAGAGGAATAAATAAAAAATTACAAAAATTACCTTGTTTGCACTTTGAGAACGACGCAAGAGTCTCTCCTCCCCGAGCACACAGGCTAATAACGTGGTTCTCTAGGGAACGCTTCTAATACTTGTTGGAGCGACGACAGGAGGAGGAGGAGGTTGGCAGGACATCGCACATCTCTCGCCTCGTGACAAGGGTCAGCCCAAGCCCCTTCACAGCCACACGAGGGGAAAAACCAGCTGTCCGACTGCACGTCGGCGAGGGGAGGTAATTCGGGCTCAAACCGGGCGGTTTAAGAACGCTGCGGTTTAAGGAGAGACTTTACGAATCACAGAGGAAGCAGAAAGTACACGGAGCACTCGTGCTGCGGAAAAGGGAAATCAGGGGCCCCTTGCAGATACAATCAAGCCCAAAAGGCTCGACTGGGAGGCAAATGAAGATCGGAATCCAGACCGAAGGAA